>NW_026782751.1:0-154221 GCF_031769215.1 Ylistrum balloti | reverse complement strand
GATAGTATGTACTTATTTATTACAGGGTAGATAGTGTGTACTTATTTATTACAGGGTAGATAGTGTGTACTTATTTATTACAGGGTAGATAGTGTGTACTTATTTATTACAGGATGGATAGTGTGTACTTATTTATTACAGGGTAGATAGTGTGTACTTATTTATTACAGGTAGATAGTATGTACTTATTTATTACAGGATGGATAGTGTGTACTTATTTATTACAGGGTAGATAGTGTGTACTTATTTATTACAGGGTAGATAGTATGTACTTATTTATTACAGGTAGATAGTGTGTACTTATTTATTACAGGTAGATAGTATGTACTTATTTATTACAGGTAGATAGTGTGTACTTATTTATTACAGGGTAGATAGTGTGTACTTATTTATTACAGGTAGATAGTGTGTACTTATTTATTACAGGGTAGATAGTGTGTACTTATTTATTACAGGTAGATAGTGTGTACTTATTTATTACAGGATGGATAGTGTGTACTTATTTATTACAGGGTAGATAGTGTGTACTTATTTATTACAGGATGGATAGTGTGTACTTATTTATTACAGGATGGATAGTGTGTACTTATTTATTACAGGATGGATAGTGTGTACTTATTTATTACAGGTAGATAGTGTGTACTTATTTATTACAGGTAGATAGTGTGTACTTATTTATTACAGGTAGATAGTGTGTACTTATTTATTACAGGTAGATAGTGTGTACTTATTTATTACAGGTAGATAGTGTGTACTTATTTATTACAGGGTAGATAGTGTGTACTTATTTATTACAGGATAGATAGTGTGTACTTATTTATTACAGGGTAGATGTGTGTACTTATTTATTACAGGGTAGATAGTGTGTACTTATTTATTACAGGTAGATAGTGTGTACTTATTTATTACAGGTAGATAGATAGTGTGTACTTATTTATTACAGGTAGATAGTGTGTACTTATTTATTACAGGGTAGATAGTATGTACTTATTTATTACAGGGTAGATAGTGTGTACTTATTTATTACAGGGTAGATAGTATGTACTTATTTATTACAGGGTAGATAGTGTGTACTTATTTATTACAGGTAGATAGTGTGTACTTATTTATTACAGGGTAGATAGTGTGTACTTATTTATTACAGGTAGATAGTATGTACTTATTTATTACAGGGTAGATAGTATGTACTTAGTTATGTACAGGGCATTTATTACAGGGTAGATAGTGTGTACTTATTTATTACAGGGTAGATAGTGTGTACTTATTTATTACAGGGTAGATAGTGTGTACTTATTTATTACAGGTAGATAGTGTGTACTTATTTATTACAGGTAGTACTTATTTATAGTGTGTACTTATTTATTACAGTAGATAGTGTGTACTTATTTATTACAGGTTAGATAGTGTGTACTTATTTATTACAGGTAGATAGTGTGTACTTATTTATTACAGGTAGATAGTGTGTACTTATTTATTACAGGGTAGATAGTATGTACTTATTTATTACAGGTAGATAGTATGTACTTATTTATTACAGGTAGATAGTGTGTACTTATTTATTACAGGGTAGATAGTGTGTACTTATTTATTACAGGTAGATAGTGTGTACTTATTTATTACAGGTAGATAGTGTGTACTTATTTATTACAGGGTAGATAGTGTGTACTTATTTATTACAGGTAGATAGTGTGTACTTATTTATTACAGGTAGATAGTGTGTACTTATTTATTACAGGTAGATAGTGTGTACTTATTTATTACAGGGTAGATAGTGTGTACTTATTTATTACAGGTAGATAGTGTGTACTTATTTATTACAGGGTAGATAGTGTGTACTTATTTATTACAGGTAGATAGTGTGTACTTATTTATTACAGGTAGATAGTGTGTACTTATTTATTACAGGGTAGATAGTGTGTACTTATTTATTACAGGGTAGATAGTGTGTACTTATTTATTACAGGTAGATAGTGTGTACTTATTTATTACAGGGTAGATAGTGTGTACTTATTTATTACAGGGTAGATAGTGTGTATGTAGTGTGTACTTATTTATTACAGGGTAGATAGTGTGTACTTATTTATTACAGGGTAGATAGTGTGTACTTATTTATTACAGGGTAGATAGTGTGTACTTATTTATTACAGGGTAGATAGTGTGTACTTATTTATTACAGGGTAGATAGTGTGTACTTATTTATTACAGGGTAGATAGTGTGTACTTATTTATTACAGGGTAGATAGTGTGTACTTATTTATTACAGGGTAGATAGTGTGTACTTATTTATTACAGGGTAGATAGTGTGTACTTATTTATTACAGTAGATGTGTGTACTTATTTATTACAGGGTAGATAGTGTGTACTTATTTATTACAGGGTAGATAGTGTGTACTTATTTATTACAGGTAGATAGTGTGTACTTATTTATTACAGGGTAGATAGTGTGTACTTATTTATTACAGGGTAGATAGTATGTACTTATTTATTACAGGGTAGATAGTATGTACTTATTTATTACAGGGTAGATAGTATGTACTTATTTATTACAGGGTATGGATAGTGTGTACTAATTTATTACAGGGTAGATAGTGTGTACTTATTTATTACAGGTAGATAGTGTGTACTTATTTATTACAGGTAGATAGTGTGTACTTATTTATTACAGGTAGATAGTGTGTACTTATTTATTACAGGTAGATAGTGTGTACTTATTTATTACAGGGTAGATTGTGTGTACTTATTTATTACAGGTAGATATTATGTACTTATTTATTACAGGTAGATAGTATGTACTTATTTATTACAGGTAGATAGTGTGTACTTATTTATTACAGGTAGATAGTGTGTACTTATTTATTACAGGTAGATAGTATGTACTTATTTATTACAGGTAGATAGTGTGTACTTATTTATTACAGGTAGATAGTATGTACTTATTTATTACAGGGTAGATAGTATGTACTTATTTATTACTTATTTATTACAGGTAGATAGTGTGTACTTATTTATTACAGGGTAGATAGTGTGTACTTATTTATTACAGGGTAGATAGTTTGTACTTATTTATTACAGGGTAGATAGTGTGTACTTATTTATTACAGGTAGATAGTGTGTACTTATTTATTACAGGTAGATAGTGTGTACTTATTTATTACAGGTAGATAGTGTGTACTTATTTATTACAGGGTAGATAGTGTGTACTTATTTATTACAGGGTAGATAGTGTGTACTTATTTATTACAGGTAGATAGTGTGTACTTATTTATTACAGGGTAGATAGTGTGTACTTATTTATTACAGGGTAGATAGTGTGTACTTATTTATTACAGGGTAGATAGTGTGTACTTATTTATTACAGGGTATTATTACAGGTAGATAGTGTGTACTTATTTATTACAGGGTAGATAGTGTGTACTTATTTATTACAGGTAGATAGTGTGTACTTATTTATTACAGGGTAGATAGTATGTACTTATTTATTACAGGTAGATAGTATGTACTTATTTATTATGATATTGTCTATCTGAGGCCTTGTATAGAAATTGGCTATGTACTGTTACCCTGTATGATATTTTCGACCTGTAACACTCTCTGAACATTGTTTATTAACTGTTGGAATATGTATGATATTGTATGTCTGTCACCCTGTATGATATTGTATGTCTGTCACCCTGTATGATATTGTATGTCTGTCACACTGTATGCTATTGTCGAACTGTAACACTCTCTGAACATTGTTTATTAACTGTTGGAATATGTATGATATTGTATGTCTGTCACCCTGTATGATATTGTAAGTCTGTCACCCTGTATGCTATTGTCGAACTGTAACACTCTCTGAAAATTGTTTATTAACTGTTGGAATATGTATGATATTGTATATCTGTCACACTGTATGATATTGTATGTCTGTCACCCTGTACGATATTGTATGTCTGTCACCCTGTATGATATTGTATGTCTGTCACCCTGTATGATATTGTATGTCTGTCACCCTGTATGATATTGTAAGTCTGTCACCCTGTATGCTATTGTCGAACTGTAACACTCTCTGAAAATTGTTTATTAACTGTTGGAATATGTATGATATTGTATATCTGTCACACTGTATGATATTGTATGTCTGTCACCCTGTATGATATTGTATGTCTGTCACCCTGTATGCTATTGTATGTCTGTCACCCTGTATGATATTGTATGTCTGTCACCCTGTATGATATTGTATGTCTGTCACCCTGTATGCTATTGTCGAACTGTAACACTCTCTGAAAATTGTTTGTTTACTGTTGGAATATGTATGATATTGTATGTCTGTCACCCTGTATGATATTGTCGAACCGTAACACTCTCTGAAAATTGTTTATTAACTGTTGGAATATGTATGATATTGTAACTGTTGGAATATGTATGATATTGTATGTCTGTCACCCTGTATGATATTGTATGTCTGTCACCCTGTATGATATTGTATGTCTGTCACCCTGTATGATATTGTATGTCTGTCACCTTGTATGATATTGTATGTCTGTCACCCTGTATGATATTGTATGTCTGTCACCCTGTATGATATTGTATGTCTGTCACCCTGTATGATATTGTATGTCTGTCACCCTGTATGATATTGTATGTCTGTCACCCTGTATGATATTGTATGTCTGTCACCCTATATGATATTGTATGTCTGTCACCCTGTATGATATTGGCTATCGTGCCCCTTTAACATCCATCTGGATGGAATTCAATGTTTGTTGTTTAGTACCATGAGTTATTTTCTAATCAGAGTCACACAATCTTGATCCCATATTAACGTGACAGAGAGAGGTATATTATACTCTTTAACACAGGTTTCCGGCATCTAATTATAGTTTAAGTACTTAAGTAGTATCTATGAGAATAACATCCGTACATCGGGAATAATACTGATAAAAGGTTACGTACTCTAAAGGCATGTCCGTACTTGTCCATGTCCAAGTACTGTTGTAGGGATTATTCATGCTTATCAACGGACATGTATGTCAATATAAAATTACTCATATACGCCATCAATACGATATCTTGGTGTATTTATTTAAAATAATAAAAATATCATGTGTGTAGACTTCCCTTTATGTGAAAATAAAAATTATTGAAGGATTTTCTGCCAATCTGTAATATTTCTTTACTGCCCTCAGTATCTATAATAGTTCTAACTCTTTCACAAATAAAATATCTCTAAAGTTGTATCAAAATGTACTATTCAATTATATGTCTTTATTACAGTCTTTGAGATAGCAGCTGATAGACACTGGAGGGCTGTTAGTTCCTTAGGTTTGCCGTAACCTACACGCCTCGTTTTCATTTATTCGCGGCCCGGTTTATACATGTAATATGCACATGTACTTGGCGCTGTTCTAAAATTATCAGATTTATGAAAATTACGACATTTATTTGATTGTGGGGCTAGTGCACCTCCCCATCCAGATTTGGACCTTCCTTTTGATCGCTTTGGTTGTTCCTCAGTCACCTTCTAGGCTTCAAAGTTTAGGCACTTAGCTCCACTGACAAGTCCTAGAAGGACGAAACAGCTGTATGATGTTACATCCCTGACAAGTCCTAGAAGGACGAAACAGCAGTATGATGTTACATCACTGACAAGTCCTAGAAGGATGAAACAGCTGTATGATGTTACATCCCTGACAAGTCCTAGAAGGACGAAACAGCTGTATGATGTTACATCACTGACAAGTCCTAGAAGGATGAAACAGCTGTATGATGTTACATCACTGACAAGTCCTAGAAGGACGAAACAGCTGTATGATGTTACATCACTGACAAGTCCTAGAAGGATGAAACAGCTGTATAATGCAGCATCACTGACGAGTCCTAGAAGGACGAAACAGCTGTATGATGTAGCATCACTGACGAGTCCTAGAAGGACGAAACAGCTGTATGATGTAGCATCACTAACGAGTCCTACAAAGACGAAACAGCTGTATGATGTAACATCACTGGTTAGTCCTAGAAGGACGAAACATCTGTATGATGTAACATCACTGACGAGTCCTAGAAGGACGAAACAGCTGTATGATGTTACATCACTGACAAGTCCTAGAGGGAAGAAACAGCTGTATGATGTAACATCACTGACAAGTCCTAGAAGGATGAAACAGCTGTATGATGTTACATCACTGACAAGTCCTAGAAGGACGAAACAGCTGTATGATGTTACATCACTGACAAGTCCTAGAAGGACGAAACAGCTGTATGATATAGCATCACTGACGAGTCCTAGAAGGACGAAACAGCTGTATGATGTAGCATCACTGACGAGTCCTAGAAGGACGAAACAGCTGTATGATGTAGCATCACTGACGAGTCCTAGAAGGACGAAACAGCTGTATGATGTTACATCACTGACAAGTCCTAGAAGGACGAAACAGCTGTATGATGCCGTTTAATTTGTTGTTTGACTATATTGTATCTAGCTCTTAATTTGGATCAAAAAATTTTATTCACTTGAGATCAAGATTTTGTATTCTTTGAGAAATATTTCAATGACTTATTACATGTATGTTAGACACAAGGCCCCCAACCCTTGCCCTACTATGAAAATAAAATAATTAACAAATTTTAAAGAAGTTTAAATAAAAACAAGAAAAAAAGTTATTAAAACTACACATACTTGAGATGTAGTATGTGTTGTTTAACTGATTCTGATACAGGAGACATTCATAACTTATGTAATTTCTAATCCACATCTTATAAAATACGCTTAATATCAGGCAAATGTGCCCACGCCATGAATCACCCTCTCAATAGCTTCCCTACACACCTCACTCGGCTTCCTTTCACCGGAACACGCATTAGGGACAGGGGTTGTTGTATAGGTTTGATGACGTCTATGTTGTGATGTGGTAGTGTTATGGAGTACAGCACTTGATTTTGTATGACTCTTCATCAAGTGACTAGAAACATGCTGAAAATTGCTTCATCATGTGTTAAGAATTAAATTAATATTTCACTCCAGTTTTCAATTTGTAGTTGCAAATGGCTTTGTCACAAACATGCTACCATACTTTGAGTCTTATGTTTGGATGCCATTCATATCAATTCTAAATTCAGATATCGAAGTAAACCGTCTTTACATACGACACATAATATTATTAGGAGTTCGAATCAATGAAAAGTTATACATACCCTCATAACAAAAGATGATACCTTAATGTAAAATGTTTACCGTTAATTGTCTCCGTAGGAATTATTTTCAGTAAACTTTTTTCCTTATCAAATTTAAAATCAGTAAACGAACTCCATCTTAAATATTTACCGTAAACTCTTTAAATAGCCACTGTTTAGAGTAAACAGTCTGGATATCAAATATTTACAGTTAACTTTCTCCATAACAAATATTTACAGTAAACTGTCTGGATATCAAATATCTACAGTAAACTGTTCAGACATAAAATATTTACAGTTAACTTTATCCATATCAAATATTTACATTATACTTTCTAAATAGCCACTGTTTACAGTAAACTGTCTACATATCAAATATCTACAGTAAACTTTCTACATTTGCATTATACTTTCTAAATAACAACTGTTTAGAATAAACTGTTTAGACATTAAATATTTACAATAAACTTTCTCTATATCAAATATTTCCAGTTTTCTGTGTTCATATCAAATATTCACAGTAAACTTTCACTCTGTCAATTTTTTAAAGTTAACTTTCTCTATAAAAATATTCACAGTAAACTTTCTCAATATCAAATACTTTATATCTTCTGTCTCCATATTAGAAATTAAACTATTCCATATAAAATATTTACAGTAAATTGTGTAAATATCAAACATCAGAAATGAATTCTCTTAATATCAAATCCTCGTATTTAATATAAACTATAGGCGAATTTTGGGAATTGCATTAAAGTACCTTCATATTCAGCACTAACTGTACGAAACGTTTAATTGTAGGCGATGGAGGATGCAGTTATATAGAAACATCTGATCCATTCCACGTGTTACTGGTTAACAATCGATGTTATCACATGGTACAAGACACGATCACATGGAACCAGGCTGCTACTGCGTGTCGTGCCAGAAATGGTTCACTTGCTGTCATTCGAAACTCAGAAACAAATAGCAGACTTCTTCAGAGAGCTCAGAATCTTGATTCTAACGACAGAGCTGAAGTGTCTTTTTACTGGATTGGAGGAAGAATACAGGCTAGAGGAGACGCCATCACATGGGAACTAGGTAAGGCAGTCAAAACACATCTATAGTGACGTTACGTATGTTTTTTTTGAAATTTTTAAAACTAGATATTCTTTGTACTTCTAACTTTTCTTCAGTGAATTGAAACCTGACAGACTTTTGGCACGTCCCTGTATATTACACAGTTATGCAAATATATGTTGGGCCCGATTGTGTCTATATTTGTGTTGTCAATATCGGTGTCGCAGTGGTAACGCTCTACTTAGTCATTTTTGTTTGGTATCTAGTGTACGATCGCTGTATCTAAAGACGTCCATTGTTTCAGATGTAAACGGAGCTGCGGTGGGCAACCCATTTACGGCATATGCGGAAGATCAGCCCTCGGGGTTTGGTGAAAGAGGATGCGTACTGATGGATCCTTCAGTTATGGGGTGGGCCACAGAATACTGTGAACTTGATTTTGAACTTGTGGGCTATGTCTGCGAATATGAACCAAATGGTAAGAAACCTATTATTGTGTTTTAACAATTTTTCGTCTGACATCAATAATGAATTATCTCTTTACTTTCTCCTATTGTATTACATCACTTGAGGTAGAGATAGGATACTGGATAAGTGGAGACCCTGATCTAAATCAGGACATATGTATTAAGATATTTGTTCCTCCTAGACAACTTTACAAGCCATCAAACTATTCTATGATAATGGAAATATCATTTTAGTTGATTAGGAGGCCATTCGTCTACAGAGTAAAAGGTGACTTGTTCGATACCTTATAGAAAAGATTTTTATTTCATTTCTTTTTTTCTGTTGCAACCTTTTTGTTTCCTAGCTTTAAAAAAGAAACATCTTTCGCCAGGGCTATGAGACTATGAGACAATCAGTTGGGTGAGGGTAATGACATGATAGCCTGTTGTCAGCATGATCTGACCGGATACCGTATCCTCATGACTGGACAAAAATACCATAAATGAAAAACCGGTTAATTTAAACCTGTATTTTGTATCATTGACAGTTCGAAATAACAATCGTAAGGTATTACTAATCGGTGGTATATTATGTAATACTGTATGTTTTGTTTATATCAACATTTTCAAAGTAATTTTTGTCTTCATTACAGGATCGATGTCAAATATGCGAACAAGTAAGTATTATATATTAAAATTGCAACCTGATTGTATCATAGATAGATAATAGATATAGATACATAAATGATATATTTATATAAGATACCTCATTTAGATGTAAAGATGCCTCATTTAGATATAAAGATATATCACATTTAGATATAAAGATATCACATTTAGATATAAAGATATCACATTAAAGATATCACATTTATATAAAGATATCACATTTAAGATATAAAGATATCACATTTAAGATATAAAGATATCACATTTAGATATAAAGATATCACATTTAGATATATATCACATTTAGATATAAAGATATCACATTTAGATATAAATATATCACATTTAGATATAAAGATATCACATTTAGATATAAAGATATCACATTTAGATATAAAGATATCACATTTAGATATAAAGATATCACATTTAAGATATAAAGATATTTAAGATATAAAGATATCACATTTAAGATATAAAGATATCACATTTAAGATATAAAGATATCACATTTAGATATAAAGATATCACATTTAGATATAAAGATATCACATTTAGATATAAAGATATCACATTTAGATATAAAGATATCACATTTAAGATATAAAGATATACATTTAGATATAAAGATATATATAAAGACATTTAGATATAAAGATATCACATTAGATATAAAGATATCACATTTAGATATCACATTTAGATATAAAGATATCACATTTAAGATATAAAGATATACATTTAGATATAAAGATATCACATTTAAGATATAAAGATATCACATTTAGATATAAAGATATATATAAAGATATCACATAATATAAAGATATCACATTTAAGATATAAAGATATCACATTTAGATATAAAGATATCACATTTAGATATAAAGATATCACATTTAAGATATAAAGATATCACATTTAGATATAAAGATATCACATTTAGATATAAAGATATCACATTTAGATATAAAGATATCACATTTAGATATAAAGATATCACATTTAGATATAAAGATATCACATTTAGATATAAAGATATCACATTTAGATATAAAGATATCACATTTAAGATATAAAGATATCACATTTAAGATATAAAGATATCACATTTAAGATATAAAGATATAAAGATATCACATTTAGATATAAAGATATCACATTTAGATATAAAGATATCACATTTAAGATATAAAGATATCACATTTAAGATATAAAGATATCACATTTAGATATAAAGATATACATTTAAGATATAAAGATATCACATTTAGATATAAAGATACATTTAAGATATAAAGATATCACATTTAAGATATAAAGATATCACATTTAGATATAAAGATATCACATTTAGATATAAAGATATCACATTTAAGATATAAAGATATCACATTTAAGATATAAAGATATCACATTTAGATATAAAGATATCACATTTAAGATATAAAGATATACATTTAGATATAAAGATATCACATTTAAGATATAAAGATATCACATTTAGATATAAAGATATCACATTTAAGATATAAAGATATCACATTTAGATATAAAGATATCACATTTAAGATATAAAGATATCACATTTAAGATATAAAGATATCACATTTAGATATAAAGATATCACATTTAGATATAAAGATATCACATTTAGATATAAAGATATCACATTTAAGATATAAAGATATCACATTTAGATATAAAGATATCACATTTAATATAAAGATATAAAGATATCACATTTAGATATAAAGATATCACATTTAGATATAAAGATATCACATTTAGATATAAAGATATCACATTTAGATATAAAGATATCACATTTAAGATATAAAGATATCACATTTAGATATAAAGATATCACATTTAAGATATAAAGATATCACATTTAGATATAAAGATATCACATTTAGATATAAAGATATACATTTAGATATAAAGATATCACATTTAGATATAAAGATATACATTTAGATATATCACACATTTAGATATAAAGATATCACATTTATATAAAGATATCACATTTAGATATAAAGATATCACATTTAAGATATAAAGATATACATTTAGATATAAAGATATCACATTTAGATATAAAGATATCACATTTAAGATATAAAGATATCACATTTAAGATATAAAGATATCACATTTAGATATAAAGATATCACATTTAATATATAAAGATATCACATTTAAGATATAAAGATATCACATTTAGATATACATTTAGATATAAAGATATCACATTTAATATATAATAGATATCACATTTAGATATAAAGATATCACATTTAGATATAAAGATATCACATTTAATATAAAGATATAATTTAGATATAAAGATATCACATTTAGATATAAAGATATCACATTTAAGATATAAAGATATCACATTTAAGATATAAAGATATCACATTTAGATATAAAGATATCACATTTAAGATATAAAGATATCACATTTAGATATAAAGATATCACATTTAGATATAAAGATATCACATTTAAGATATAAAGATATCACATTTAGATATAAAGATATCACATTTAGATATAAAGATATCACATTTAGATATAAAGATATCACATTTAGATATAAATATATCACATTTAGATATAAAGATATCACATTTAAGATATAAAGATATCACATTTAGATATACAGATATCACATTTAAGATATAAAGATATCACATTTAGATATAAAGATATCACATTTAGATATAAAGATATCACATTTAGATATAAAGATATCACATTTAGATATAAAGATATCACATTTAGATATAAAGATATCACATTTAAGATATAAAGATATCACATTTAAGATATAAAGATATCACATTTAAGATATAAAGATATCACATTTAGATATAAAGATATCACATTTAGATATAAATATATCTCATTTAGATATAAAGATATCACATTTAAGATATAAAGATATCACATTTAGATATAAAGATATCACATTTAAGATATAAAGATATCACATTTAGATATAAAGATATCACATTTAGATATAAAGATATCACATTTAGATATAAAAAAACCATTATGATTGGTTATATGTAGGTCCTGTAATGGGATATCACCATAAGGCTATATCATGGTAGCTTTATAACTTACATTGTAACAAGCCAGGATTATGATTCCTGAAAATAATATCAGATTAAGTAAATGATGTTTATGATACATCCATGAAATGTATCTAGTATTAAAGGTACAACGTATGTTCTAGTGACCGATTGTGATGGAGTATCCTACCATACCTACACACGTGTGTTGAAATACTAACCAACATTTTTGGTATTTGATTAACTCCCTGTAAAATATCAACAACTTGATACTTTAAAAGATGCACCGAGGGAGTATTTTTATACAAGCTTTTAATGTCTTATAATGACTCCGCAGACTACATGAGTGCATGTAACTATTCAAGTTTAATTGTTTAAAGAAAGTCACCATAGTCTTTAAACTTGTCAATTTAAATAGCGTTTTTATTAAGAATACCGCTTTGTATTGTTTTCCATATTCGTTCCACGTTTCCGTAATACCTAAAATTATATTTAGAAATAGCTTAAGATTTAGAATGATTCAATCTATATCATATAGGAATATATATATATATATAATAGATATATAAGTATATGGAAAAGAATTTGTGTTAGTGATAGAATTATCACTATATGTTTTTTAGCACTTTACATCTGCTATGAGTTGTCCTAAATCATGATGAACATGCTACGGTTGCTTATTGTCATTGTTGTGGTGTTTGTCCTTTACAGGGATGTCAAAAGTGCTGTTAACTTTCCTGCTTACGGTAGTCCTTGGTCACGCTGTATGATGGCGGTGCTCTGGCATCATTGAATGTTTATAAGAAACAGAATATGTTTGTATGACTGACAATCATCCAGTAATTCGTTTTTGTTATGTCAGATCCATTTTAGTTACGATTTTTTATTCTCATTGTGAAGCAAATGAACATTCCAGTGAACAGTAATGGTCAAACTTGATCACTTGTTTATCAGAAATGCTTTTCATATGTTTTTTGTTTTCGTTACCTTAAGAATGATCTAGTCAATAACGAAATTCTATACTATAATCCTGAATCATGACATAGTGTATTTGTCCTTTTTGTAAAAAAAAAATAGAAAAAAATGCACAAATGAAAAGGCAACAGTATTTTTTTGTACTTTAACAAAAAATATATATCTATCATCTTTGTCCTTAAAACAGATTGCGGAAATCCGCGAAAATAAACTTCTTTTAAATCTTTATTCAGCTTTTTTTTCAATTCGATGAAAGATTGTTTCTCAAGAAATCCCAATTGCGATGGCCGACAACAACGGAACCGACAGAAAAACCAACGAGCACAAAACACCTAAAGTTTCATATCGCCCAAACGAAATAGAATGTTTCTTAATTTGATCACTCATAATGACTTGTTCATAATTTTCATCAATCTGCATCATTTGAAACTCGGTGTAAGTAGTTTCCCAACAGTTGTCGACATCTTGCACGTCAATAGTGATATTTGGAACATACCCTTGAATATTTAATCAACTGCGACATCTAAACCCTATAGGATGGGTAGGATGGGGATGCATGAATATTGCTATCCATAAATGCAGTAGTCGCAATAAATAAAATGAAATTCTCACGCTTATCATACAACTTTGTGGAAAGCTTTCCATGTTGGTTTCGTTGAAGGAAAATACCGAAATCAGCGGCTGATTTAGAAGAGTCTGTTGTGTCCCTGATTTACAATTGTGGTGGGTATTTACGATGGGCATTGTCAATAAATGTCATATGTAAAGACAAGAGATCATTTTAATGGCAAATTCTACTCGCCTATGTTTACTTTTTACGATCCATTCAACAATAGATTTTGTGGTTTCAACAGTTAAGGGGAGGTAATCACTCTTAAACAATTTCAGCGATCTGCTTCACAATCAATTCTTTTAACATATAATGTCGTTCTGTTACTAAACATGGCTCTCCCCTGATTATGTAATAATTCATGTATAGCAAATAATTTATTTTTACTTGGAATCATAATCTCTTATTTCATATTTTAAACAGAACGTAGCCGAATTTACTTCGGTACATTGTAACTATTCCGTGTGTGTGTGTGTGTGTGTTTTTGTCCAGCCGGTCGATTCCACACCGTCTTGTTCACTACATACGTCAGTGCTAGTACGGTCCACACTAGTCATTTATCTGATGAAAGTGACGGTGTCGTCATCGAAATATTACACACAAATTCTATCATATAACATCTTTCAATTTGTTACATTCTGTCAATGACCTATCACATTTGATTCGCGCTTAACGGCACGTCGCCAGGGCTATTTTGGACCAAACTGCTTTATTGATATTAGCAATAAAACGGTATGCTGATAAAGCAAACAGGTTGTGCATAGTTGGTAAAATAATGATGCATTAAAACCCTGCATTTTGTTTAATAAAGCAAACAACCAATGGAAACTGAGCACGTGTTTTAAATGATCTGGAATCGTGAAATACGTTACAGAATGTTCCTTTGTAAGCATGGAGCCCAGAGAGGAACCCCTTTTCCCTGCCGTTTGTGTAGTTTATATTTAGTCACGTGCGACCACTTTACTGCCAATTCCCTATCATTGCAGCAGCGATAAATAAATATTATTTCTATATACCAAGTTTCTGATGGGGGATTTTTAAAGTGACACGGTTTTAGATTTTCTAATACAGAGAGATTAAGTATACAATTATGTTGTCGGCATGATTGTCTTTGATATATCCGAGCACTCAATCACCGATACAGGTTTCTGTGCCAGAAAGACAAATGGAAAACATTTACTAGTACTTGATTAAACAGCATGCTTTTCCTGTCTTTTAAACGCTATATGTTTAACATAAAATGTGAAAGTTAATTTAAAAGGAGTTCTGTAAGGTTTGCTCTGTGTTCGGGGTAGACTTACCATGATCTTGCAACGACAAGTCAACATGAACTGGTTAAACAGTCTACGGTAAGACATCGGGAATCTCGTTTGAAAGCTATAAAGAAAGGACTCGCAGAAGTAATGTTGGAATCAGGTTTTTAGTGAGTATATATCTTCATGATTCGAATTGGCTAAATGATTTTTAGTGTTTAATTTCAGTTGTCATCCGAACTAGAGTAAAAATTTCGTTCTGCAATCAGTAAGAGATTGTTTATAAAATTCCATGTTAATGTTAGAGCTGTACGAAATGTCCACAGTACAAGCCAAGTGGTTATCAATTATATTTGTATATGCGAGTTAAGCCTGCATGGTGACCTATGCACCATAGATTCCTAGTCAAGCTGACAAACAAAATCAGCCCGCATTTCAAAAGATGCAGATTGGTGACAATAACGTGAAGTTTACGTGTCTCTTGAGAGACATTCTATTTATTTGTGTGATATGAAGCTGGATGTTTGGATGCTCGTTAGTTTGTTTGTTGATTCCGTTGTTGTATACCATGTTCACATTTGGGGACATGACATTATTTACTTGGATTGACCAAGGTTTACATGACGGATTTATCATGATATAGATGTGATATAAGAATCAATTTGACATTTAAATGACAAATTCCAGCTCTCGGTATATCTTCTATAACACTAATCATAATGAATATGATTGTGTTGAAGGATTAGATCAGATTGTACTATGTGTATCAAACTTTGAAAATATCATAAAAGTATACAAAAAATACAGAAAGGGGGTCTCAGTCAGGAACAATGGAATTTTGCCCACGCACCAAATTAAATACAAGTGGATGGTATTTATGGCACCTTGAGTGACTTTCAATGATATAGGATTTAAAAAATCAAATGGTTCATAGGGCCTGTGCTACGACCAATTTAGTGTTGTAACAATAGAGTTAAGTTTTTCACATGAAAAAGTACTAAAATCACAGCGCTCATTACCAAATGATATAAAAAGAAAAGAAAAAAGCTTATTTACGAGTTCAGTGCACCAAATAGTTTTATCAAATTATTTGGTTCGTTATCTTAGGTGTTTACAAAAAATTGAGAACTTGTAAAATTGCCATTTAAAGGTTCGAGCAAACTTACTTTATTTCAATAAATTTCAATGAAAAAGAGTAAAATTTTCTAATAAACAATATTCTGACAAGGCAAGTGTTCACCAAAAATTCACTGAATTGAAGTAACCTAACAACAAAAATGAACAGATCCTACATATGTACTTAGAGCCTAGAGGTAGTTGTTAAGAAATGGTAAGGCAAAATTAGTCACTTAGCATAAAGGACATGCCTCAGCATCAATAGAGTGTGGTAGACTTATTCAATTTAATTCCTGGAGTATGTAAATGATTATTGAATCATACAGTTCTAAATTTAATTGTGATGGGTATAACAATATATATCTATTACCTGAGTGATATCATCAAGTAATATCTTGTACCGTTATTCCAAATATTTTTGCTATTGCACCCAAATGAATGACAGGTCCATCATTCCAAGTTGCCATACAAGGTTCATAGACAGTGACAAACCCGAAAAATTGACTAGGGGTCTTGATACACCGCAGTTGGCTAAAATCTTTGCTCATAGAAGAGGGATTATCAGTGGAAAGCGATTATCAAGATTTGCCAAAAGATTTATATAAAGTGTGTAAAAAAAGACCAAGATCAGATACAAAGAATGACTACTCCCGATATGATGAAGCTCCATTTTCAGAATATACGTGAGAGAATATCAGCAGTTACAATGTAAATAATGTTGAGACATTCACAGACACTACCCCGCATTTGGATGTCGACGATCTGAAGTATTCCACAACTTCTCATCCAAAATGTTCTATATGTCTTAGTTATAATGACAACTGTTGATATACCCAAATCTGCACACCACAGTCTGGTTGTCCAGAACACCTCGTTGGGAGATTTTTTACATTCCAATACTATAGTTTCTGTTGTCAACTGCATTCCATTACGAGATAAATTGGCTGACACTAGTTCATCATCAGTCATAAATGATCTCCTTGAACTCATTCACGAGACATTCACTCACGGCAATTCATCCAAATTACAGTTTAGGAACCTGTATGATTCAGCCTGTCATGCATAGACTGGCTAGTGACTGAAATAGTTCAGGATGCTGTATGGCATTGTGAATATGCATTTCTTTCAGCTTTTGGCTAGAGTCTACTTCTGCCAGATATACTCCACTTTTTTCCCGGCAAAATAAAAACCAATTTATCGTTATTTATGAAATGATTGTTTTCACAAATCTGTTCTAAACATCACTCTCTAGATTTTGTCACAAAGTTGTAGATATTTTGAACACAATTACTGTGCCCAAATGTCTTAGCATTTCCTATATCTCACGTGAATAAGCCCTTGCACACTACTCAGCTTTCACATATTAACATTTTATGGGGGGAAAGTCAACATCCTATTTGGTGGTATATCTATATCAACGAGAGTAATCACCTCGGTTCCAGAGTGCTTCCTATGGAGGACAGAAAAAAGCAACTACTTGAAATTATGTCCATTGCGTTGCCTGATGGATATGTTTTGGACACTATTGGCCCTTACTATGAAGCGTCGCCTGATGGATATGTTTTGGACACTATTGGCCCTTACTATGAAGCGTTGCCTGATGGATATGTTTTGGACACTATTGACCCTTACTATGAAGCGTCGCCTGATGGATATTTTTTGGACACTATTGGCCCTTACTATGTAGCGTCGCCTGATGGATATGTTTTGGACACTATTGACCCTTACTATGAAGCGTTGCCTGATGGATATGTTTTGGACACTATTGACCCTTACTATGAAGCGTTTTTCAGGGACCAACTACCATCCAGTTGCTTCAGCCAAGTTATTGACAAGCTGGTCCGCATTGTTACATCATGCTTGGACTGCTTCAGAAGACCGATGTATCAGCCTGACGTAGACCGGAAGCAGCGAGACATCAAAATGGCACCACGCATGCTCGCACGTGTGAAAGAAGACAAATTCCTTGCAGAGAAGGTTGAGAACGATCTATACATGTCGCACAGAGCAACAGAATAGTAGAAGAAGCAGAAAGCATCCAACATTCCATTTCCTCAGTTGAATTTGGAATACCTTGGAGACGATTGCATGCGGCACATATCAGATCAAGCTGTCGCCTGGTTACATTTCATCGAACAGAATATGATGGCTATAAAGTCTGGATATACCAGCAAGCAGATGATCTTGTTCGTGGACAGATATATCCACGTTACAAGTCTCAAACCAAATATAATGTTTGGATCCAGTTTGACATGAATGATCCTGACGGTCCTGTGAAATCCTCTCATTGTATCTGCTCTGCAGGCATGAGAGCATGTGGTATGAGTGTTCATGTTCCGCAATTCTTTACTATTTAGGACATTACATGGATAGGCAAATAAAAACTCCTTCTACCCATTTACATCAAATTCGAAAACAATACTTTGTGAAATATGTACATTGAAATCACCTCGTGACAATTATTAGATACACCCACACAACGTAAGAAGTAATAACATAACCAGGTTATAAATTTCCTCTTTTGATCAACAGTTATTGACACTTTTTCCAGACTTGGTAATGTCCAGTTCACTCATTTATTTATAAATGTTCACTATTGATAATCAGTAGCTAGCTTTGGATGAAATAATGTTGTAGAGATGAAATATTACGGTATGATCGTTTAGATGACTCTAAAACGGTATCATCATCTTCTAACCATACAATTTCTTGAAATATAGTAACTTTGCTCGAGCCTTTAAATGGCAATTTTACCAGTTCTCAATTTTTCTGAAATTTTCAGTGTATACGCTTCAGATAATGAACCAAATAATAAAAATATTTGGTGCATATTTGAAAACGGAAATAGGCTTTTTTCTTTCAAGAAAGCTTTTCTTATCTGAGAAACAGTCGAAAAATTTCATTTTTTAAGTTCGAGATTAATTAGTTAATTTTTATTAACAAACAATTCCTATATCTATTTTTGACGTGGAAACTTGCGGCATAATCTACTTATTCAAAACTGACATCCTATGACTATGTACACCATTGTTTTAACGTTTTATCGTGGAAATACTGACCTCTGTCGAACCCAAACAAAATTGACAAAAATTAAGATACTAATCTGTTGGCTTTTAAATGACACCTTTGGCATTAAGTACTAAAATTGAAAGTACGTGCTTCAGTTCTTTAAAATTGTCTGAGCTGAAAAAATGTCGGGAAAAAAAATATAAGTAAAAAGTATATTTGTTCTTAATCGGCCTAAATGACATTAAGTGACTATGATCATAATCTGGTTATATTTTGTTTGGACTTGTGAATTGTAAGATGGTGGATTTCATTAAGATAACTTAATATTTGATGACATAACTTTTTAAGTTTTGGCTTTTGAAATTTTGCGATTCTTCTGTTAGGATTCAACAGTTCAGCAGTTTTTACTGTTTACACTGCTGGTTTTCTTAAACTCCATAATTTTATAAAAGTTTTTATAAGCAATTCTTAATAGAGAAAAGTTGGGGTTTTTTTTAACCGGTGGTTATAATGTCGCAAATTCTTTTCCTGTGCCAATCAAACGCCGCGTCATATCGCGAATGAATAAACATATTTATTTCAGTCGCGAGAATTTTGCTTTACAATTTACAAAAACAGTGACAAGAAGATTGGGCACAAGTTATAGTGTTATAAACGCCCTATCCTCTAATATATACATCGTTATTTTTTAAAACTTGATAGCATGTGATATCAATTAACCAAAAAGAGAAGTAAAAACGAAAAGACAAACCAAACTGTCTCACAAAAAATGAGACAATATCACGTGTACCCACGACTGTCTATAAAAAATCTTTATTGTTCTGTAAGGTCAGATTACCATCTCATTCGCTATCGTCAATAAACAATAAACAAAGATATCATCAGTGTCCAATTTGTCCAATATACACATTAAATGTATAAACACGGGCATAACTGGGAAGGATATGATGTAAAATTAACATAAGAAGAGAAAGCTCTGCACCTATGCAATGTAAAACTGTATTTCCTCTCGTCAATTGTTTTTTTCGTTTCTGTTTACAGCTACATTTTCTATAATTGAAGTTAAACACTCCTTCAGTTATTATCTTACTACAGAAGTTCTTGCTTGTGAATTAGAACACCATTTTGACGGTATAACATATCACACCTTTGTATCAGATTCCGTTTATTTTGTAACTGGATATTGTGCTATAACACAAACCAGCCTTTTCTGTTGTCTTACTCCCTGTACTATACATGTGTTATTGGGTGGTGAACAAAGTTGTAAATCAGATGGCTGTTATGTTATCCTTACATCGACCCAGTGTCTCAAATTACACTTAATAATGATCAGCTCATACAGCAATATTTATCTGATATATAACAGTACCTGTTATACAAATTGGTACGTTTACATAATCATGGATGTCCAATATTGATTTTAATTAAGACTATGACTTTCTCCTCTGAGATTTCCGTAAACAAACCATACACATCTTCTATATAATCATTGGTAGTCTTTGCATTGTAATCTTTAAGCTGATTTGGCTCACGAGCAATATTTGATCAAGCGTTTGTACCTTGGACCCCGAAACGCTATAACACCGGAATAGTCATGGTTACATCATTCAATATCTGTGAGTGTCTGAACTGTTTTCAGCAGAACTGTATGATTAATTTCATACTTAGAAGCACTTAAGGTTTTGATAAGATGAAATGTAAATTAGATGCTTATTGCAATCAAGGTACATGATACATCTGTTAAATAAAGCAGTAACTACTGACGACATTCCAGTATAACATGTGTAAGTGTGTTTTACTAAAAAAGGGAAAAAGTAGGCAAAAAATAGAAGATTACATAGAAAACAACGAAAAATCGAGTTATTGAACATGACACGTAACTTTTTTTCCTATTTGAGAACGTCACCGTAAAAAAAAAGTAGGAAACAAATTTGACAACAAAATGAACTTTTGCATTTCTCGACACTTGCAGCAAATTTTAAGCTGGGAAAAAGTTTAGATGAAAAAAAAATCAAAAGTCCTAGGTTAAAAAGGAATATATAAAAAATAAATAAATACAAAATGTCACAAAGTCACTTTACAAAAAAAAAAAGAACAAAAAACTGAATAAAATTATTTATTTTACGTGTTTGATCAACAGGTGTTCACTCTGATATGTATCAACATATAAAGAATACGTGGTGACACGGCATCTTAATAACTTGATTTAATATCGTTATCAACAATGGCGCAGTAAGAGGTTCGCTTCACTCCACCTCTAGGCTTTATGGAGGGAAAACCTCCAAACGGATAATCTTAAATAGTTTAGTTGATTGGTTGCTGAGATTTACCAGCAGAATTTGTGCATACTCACATGGACTATACAGTGTCCTTTATCCGTGTCCATAGGAGATACATTCAATTTTATGTCCAAACCGACTTTCCAGCATCAACCGTTTACTACTTCTGTTTATGTAACCTTATCAACAGCAATAATTTAGTTCTGAAGACTAAGGAATTCTTTGTTTTGCACTTTCCATTTCTGGATAGTCACCTTCGGTCTTCCTCAGCTTATAGTTAGCGTTAACATAAAGCAGCAAATCAATTATGTACAATAGCACGATTCCAGTATAAATGTACCCAGCTTGTGGATAAACACATCTTGAGATGTAGATAAACAAAAATTATGAAACAGTTGGTTAAAATATCAATTCGGTTTCTTTTAAATATTTAATAAAGAATTCGTTTTGTGATATAATGATGCACATTTATAGCGGTTATAGAGAAGTTTCATACTGGTTTAGTTAGTTGTCCACGGCGTTTGTATATATGGTAACATTTATACAATAAAATTGTTGACTTGAATTGGTATATTAAAGGCAGGGACGTATAATACAGTATTATACGTCCCTGTTAAAGGGTAACTATTTTATCAAGACTTATTAGCAATGTTCCTGCAAAAAAAAACTGAGAGCAAGAAGCGGTACAAGAACCGTAACCCTATATCGTATAATGAATGATAAGGAATCTGGAATAGGATTGAGGATGTGCAAAAACTTGAGTCTGCAGCTTCGTGTTTAATGTTTGATGTTGCTTGTATTTTATTAGGGTGGTCTCCCTTGAAGCACCTGACAGCAGCTGTTTAACAGCTTTCGGCAAATACAAACTTTTTTTTCGTTTTCTTGACATTCTATAAACAAAATATAACTCAAAAGGAAAGGCTGAAGTAACCTGCGTTTTGCAAATCCGTACATGAATAAACAGTATACTAAGTATATGCTAGCTGCCATTTTGACAACCCGGCTGAAATGCTAATGAGGATGTCGTCAGAGAATGACATACGCATGCGTACTAGCTTTAACTATCACAGTCTACGGGGTTTCTCATTCTGATTCAGGGAGACCGCACCCCATCACAGGAAAAGGGAAACTGATTAATGCCGGCCAGAGAACTGTGATTTCGGGAGCCTGTATGACCGAATAGTGGGAGTTTTCGGACCCCCTTTTTATATATTGCTGTAAGTATAATCACGTAAGATACACTCAGTGCATATGCGGAATTAATCGTAAGGAAAATTGCCGATTTAGCTGTCTAGCAAACAATAGACGAGCTGTTAGCTCACCGCCTTTTCCGTCTGTCAGATGAGTGTTTACGTTGTATTTTCCCAGATCAAAGTCCAATTTTGTCGTATTTTGCTATGAAATAAGCCCTCGTTGTATTCTGAATACCCATTCCGTGTTAAAGAACGGGGAATCTAGATATATAACATCGTTTTTGCATCTAGTTCCCGTTTCGTACAGTCCATTCAATATTGTGTCATTGTTTACTTCATCATACATTGTATCTTTTGACAACATAGTTGCAGTACAGGTATAATCAGCTGGATAATCAACTAGAGCAACAAATTATGCGATTGATTACGGATTATCATCATATTTAGGAAAAAATTTAAAGGATGTGGAGATGCAGACGGTGGCTGAGCATGAATTTTGTGAAAGCAGCCATTTTCAAAGATGGCGATCATGCATAAATTCTGCATAATTACATATGAAATCCATATTGCCCAGGATTTGTGATATTTCGTGTTACTAGCATGAGAATTCTGTATTATTATGGGTGTGGTTGTATAAACCGGATTACAGATTCTGTGGGAAAGATTCATCTGGATGTACAAGTGATCACTGGTGACATTAGTATGTCTGGGAAAAACATCGCTATACACGAGCTGAAATATTGATCATAATTGATTTCCTTGGTCTGGCTCGGAGGTCTTTGTGAAGAATTGTGTGTTAAGTGAGTCGCGTGATATCAAACAACAGATTATATATTGTTCCTCAAAGCAGTGTTTCGAAGGCTGTGCAAAAATATGAGCAAAAACTTGTACAGGTTTTGCTCAGTATAAAATACACTATGATCAGGTTGCATATAATTTCTCATTAATGTCAGTTGGAATCAGTTTTGCATTTCAATAACCATGGACTTGCTTTCCAACAAGGGTTTGGCCATGTTTTTACATCAGATTTGAGTGTTGATATGTATATTTTCATATTTTCGAAACACATCCATTCCTCGCCCTCATTGAATGCATCCCCTCCCCAATATGGTTCTTGTTCTTGTGTTAGCAAATATGTTGGTTGGGTATCAGAAATTTATTTCATTTTTATTTCCATAGCCACCCAACTGTTAGGAAAACATAACCTTACTCAAGTCACATCATGCATTGTACACTTTCATCAATAACTTTGAGGGTAAAAATAAAAACGTCAATAGTTCTGGTTGTTGTTTTGAACAATTAATGAGAATGAGAAAGGTGTCTGTCTGCTCGGATATTCTATAGTCAAAGCAATAGAGTTGACAGCCAAAAACAGTCAACGCTAAGCTTTTTAAAAAATGCCAGACTGCAATGCCAAGGTTGAGTTACTGTTTAGTCAATTGTAGTACAGGTCTTCAAGGCTGTTTTGCCAAAGTATCAGTGAAGAAAAATGTCTGTCTGCATGATATAGAAATTTTTGAAAAGACAAACTCCAACAAGATAGTTAATCTTAACACCAAATATATGGTAACATATACAGAAGTTTCACATATTCTGTCTCATCATTCATGTTTTATGCCAAGACTGAAAGTCGTCAGTGACTCCTGGGTCAGTTCACTGCAAGAGGGGATATTTCTTTATGAACTCCCTAGGCCTTACACTGGTGTTGAAATATCACTTCTTTTTTTTTTTTTTTTTTTACATAATTTACTTTTG
Organism: Ylistrum balloti; assembly: GCF_031769215.1. NCBI lineage: Eukaryota > Metazoa > Mollusca > Bivalvia > Pectinida > Pectinidae > Ylistrum > Ylistrum balloti. Next base: position 129,613 of record NW_026782751.1, on the reverse strand, counting down.
GCATTTTCTCATAGTACATAATGATAGAGACCCAATAGCTCTGACTTGTACATGTGAGAACACAGGTAGTGTGCTATAAAATCATCAGTATCACCTCTTTACCTTAATTGCTCTGGATGGCATATGTCGAGCCTCCCTTACTTTGTTCAATGAGCTTGCCACCAGTAAGGAGACCCATATCTTAAAATGGCAAAAATGAGAGATTTGTATTGGTGAAAATTACTCGTTTACATGCATCATTACAAGATGGATACCTGATGATAATCATTAGTTTTCAAAAGTTTGCAAGATCTGACAATATGCTTATTGATTTTGATAGTCATTTTGTCAGGTCCATCTGCCAAGTTATTTGAACTACACCTGTCAATATTCGCAAACATTTTCTTCAAACATGAAATGAATATATAATGTCAATATATTTAAATTCTTTTTCATTTCAGATTTTTTTCTTTTTTAAAAAATAATCATGTCGGAACTGGAAGCGCTACGACAGGAAACTGAACAGTTAAAAAATCAAATCAGGGTAAGTGAAAAAGAGCATGACCATCAACACAGTCATCATATATAGAAATAACCAAAATAATGATTGATTTATTCTGCCTATAATTTCTCCTTTCTGGTGTAACATGTATGTCCTTGCTTCAAGATTTCAAACAGGTGGTTGGTCTTGAAAAATAGCTTACTTATTGTAGTATCATCCTACAGCATTGTTGATTTACTGTTGGTCAAGAAAACCGATTCCAAAATTTTTGATGAGTCCCAATACTCCCACGTGAAAAGCATGAGCCCAGGACTCGAATATCTGAGTCACAAAAATCACTGATAAACAGGCTGATTTTGTTGGCAACTGGCTTTGATAAAAAAAAATGTGTGCATAAAACTTTAATAACCACGATCTAGTTTTAACATGGATCTTTGATAATGCTGAGAGAAATTAACTAATTAATAATGGCGCTGGAAATATCATGTTTTGACATTGGTACTGTACTCTAGAAAGAAATTATTTTAATCTCTAGGTTGTATTACCGGGTAGTTACCACCTCAACCATATAAACTGAGATAAAGAGGATGTTGTTCAGTGTGCTCTGTGGAAAGCATGTTATACTTTGGCCGAATCAATACATTTGAGCTGAATAATGAACTAAACTGCAAACCATGACAGCTGTACAGAATGAAATGTACAATTGCTATGTACAGCTAGATTATTCTAGTGTTTTGTGCTTGAAAGTTTTTCCTTAACTCTTAGAAAATTATGGACTGATTTGGCTTTTTGGGGAATTACTCCAGTGGAAGAGACCCATTTCTGATAGAAACTGCCTTATCTTTGTATAATTTGTAAAACTTGCCTTGAAAAGTTCCAAAGCCATTGACAAATTTTCTTTTCATGATAAGATGAAAATGTTCTATGGCTCCAATTTGGTCCAGTCAAAAACATGTTTTCAGTAGATATAATTGAACTGGCAGTCTGCTTGACAGTGACCACATAATGTCACCAAGGCATCTCTAAAATTGATTTATTTTATGGCTGGTAAATCTGATTTAGGAATCTTGAAGATGAGGAACACTGGACTGACTAGTCAACCTTGTGTGTTTGATCCCAACCCTAACCATCTGTGTTTATACACATAGTAATAGCAGAATATATGATAAAGAAGACAAAATGTGTTAAATATTTCACTTTAGGGATATATGTTAGCAATATTTCCAGTTTTTAAAAAAAATGATTGTTTCTTTCCAAAGGTTTCTATAATTATCAAAGTTGGTATTCTTATAGAAAACAGAAAGGTTTTCCTTTTTGGTTATGGCCTCTTCAACATTTACTGAAGCCCAGGGTTTTTTAAAATAAGTCCCATCAGCCCATGGTATGGTGTCCTGTGTATTACTTCTGTAAGCAAGTTATAAGTTGAGCTCTATACCTAAACAAAACTTGGGAGTCTGATGTAAGATAGATGTTTTACTGAAATAGCTCCTATGTATATGTCTGATGGCATGGTAATATGTAATAAAACCAAAATGATGGTGTATTAACCAGTAATTAAAGTATTTATCTGTCCCAGTTACATAGTAGTTGTAAAATCTGTGTGCATGTTTTTATGGAAGTATTTGTGCTGAGATATATAGCCAATAACAGTTTTATGTGCTTGCTTTGTGTCATGAAAATTATTTTGTAATGTTGTGTCGACCGTTATTTTGTTTTTCCTCTTTTCCTTCCATTTTGAGATGTCTGTTGCAGTCTACAAAAATCCAGGCAATTGAAATTGGACAAAAGCTGGTTAAATTATAAGAAAACCCAAATGGAACAGCAAAAGAAATCCAAAATGTTGTAAAGATATAGAAATGTTTTTTCATCAATATTTATTGTAGTTGCTTTTTAAAAGAAAATTATGCATCAAGACATGTGTCTCTTCATGTGATATGCATATATTAAAAAAGGATTTTCAATAATTCTTAGGTTTTGTATCATAGTACAAAGTGTGTACAGAGTTTTAGTCTTTTTGTTAATATGATTACTATATGGAGGAAGTTCAAGTGTCAGGTTTCTTAGTAAAAGTTATGATCAAATGCACAATCATTTTGCAGTACTCTTTTCTTTGTACTTGCAATATTTTAGAGGTTTCCGGCAACATTGTTCCAGTTAACGTGCATCAGTGAGTGCACCTTATTGCATGTAAGACCTATCAAAGATAACTGTTTAGGTGTTTAGTTGATATGGAAACCAATGTCTGCAGTATAACTGCTCTGTTTATTATATAACTGCATGATATTTCTGCTTCATTAGTTTGACAGATTGTAATCTGCACATTATATTCACATTTTAAAAGCATTTTGTTTTTACCTTTGAATTACTGATGTTAAAATCTTGCGTGGATTTGTTTGTCAAAACCGGCTAATGCCAATCTGGGATGTTGGAATTCCTTAAAATACAAAACAGGTTTTAAGGATAAATACGCTTTCATTGAGAAATATATCCATTACAGAAATATCTCGGGTTCATTTGAAACTGGCATTTATTGATATATTCTCGGTGCATTCAACAAAACAGTGTTGATAATTTATGATATTCAAGAATTTCTTTTGATTTTTTGTGTTTCCAGCTCTTAGTTGTTGGAAATGTCTGAAGTAAACTTTTAAACAAAGGTACTGGTAAAGAGCAAGATGATGTTTAAGTAACCTAGAAGTAGCAAAATTTTATCTTGCTGCTTATCAAGTAGAGTTCTTTGAAATAAAGGTTAGAGTTATTGAAAGGTACCATGTCTGTTTATTGATGCGTGTTGTTTTAATCAGATAGGATTTATAAGAAAAGTTTCCTTGATTTTGTGTTGTACAAGCAAGCTGAATGTTCTGTCTTTAACATCTCTGTTTATTTGTACATTACTTCCTGGTTCCTGGTTCAAGTTTGATTGTTCATAAATTACCATCAAATGGCCAGGTATACCTACCATATTTTTCGGGTTGTAAGCCACAGAGCCAATTTTACGATCCACAGATTAGCGGCATTGGAATATAATCTTGCAATGTGGTTAACCCATTTGTTGACCAAAGTTTGTGGATATAACAGACAGGGGATGGCAATTTATCTAGATCGTCAGTGAAACAATTAATATCAGTTTGCAAATGAATTATACACAGATTATACTTAATAAAGGATGGAGCATCAACACCATGGATTCCGTGATCGGTAGTTTTATTTGGTTGACATGTTTCGACTAGCTAGGCTAGCCGTCATCAGAACACCGGTACAAGTATTGGCATAGCTAAGTTTAAAATTACGGTTCAGTCATGACGTAATAACGCATTGTCTTGATCATGTGATGATAACAATAAAGATCGTTGCGCTATACAAAGTAAAAGGAACAAAGATATCTATAGATTATATACATACAAAAATGGTACAGCGATGCTGTTATTAAATTGAAGTGTTCAGTTACAATGTTCATATGTTAGTTGTTAATTTTTTCAAGGTATCATCAATGCATATTTGAGACCAGCTAGGCTAGACGTCATTGGGCAGCAATGTCAATAAATGTTTAGTACCAATCACAGGATGTTGGACTCCTCCACCTCTTTTTATTTTTCCCACAGATTATACTTATTTTATTGATTTGTTTCAAAAACAGTAATAGCAATTATCAAATTCATTTTGGATTGTCTATGTACTGATATAGGGCCTGACGTTACCTACAATTTACTGAACAATATCTCCATCAGTATCTGTACTGTTAAATATAAGCGAAGGCCCTTGCATGCTGACAAAATTACAGTCACTTATTTTTTCTTACAAGTTACATGAACCCATTCTTATTGTAAACAAGCATGGCAGTTTTTCCAGAATTTGAACCGATGAACTATCAATCTTGGTATGCAACAGGCTATCGTAAACTTCTGCAATGGCTTCTGAAGCAAGCACAAAAGTTCTGAAGATATTATTGTGATTCATCTTAAAAGGTATGATTGATTAAATCCACGAGAATGTTATTTTATTTCAATCTTAAAATCATCCAGTATACAGTTGCAAATGATGGTTCTAGATGATCTATTTCGGTCACAAACGTGTGATGGACAGGTACTCGTAAAAAAATTAGTATAGATGTGTTGTACAGGTGTCCTTGGTTAAATCACTATTTTTCATCATTTCTGGAAGCAGGACATGTTACAGCAACCAAAATTATTAGGTTGTGAGGTCAACAGTGTGATATGCCTTGACAAAATTTTGGTTCCTAAATACTTAACGGTCTGGACCACTAAGGAAAAAGCTGCGGCTTATTATGCGGAAAATATAGTAGTTTATCAGGAGTGTGGATCCTGAAGATAGCATTGGTTGTCTTTGTTATTTCAGTTTACTCCTAAACCCCACCAATAATACAGTAGTGATTCTATCTCACTGTAAGTCTGATTTTTTCCTGTTTTAATTGTAATTGATATCAGTCTTTATTATGCCTATCGTGTTTGTTTTGTAGTAAACACTTCTATAATTAGGTACAGGGCTGGTTTCAGTAGTCCCCTACTCATACACAACATGTACACAACACTTTTAATGGCTGGTTGTAAACTGTAGTGGCATCTGCTTAACACTGCCCAGATTTTCTGGAGGATGAACTATTGTACCAGGGTGTTTGGGAGATTACACATCTAGGTCAGCTTGCTATTGATGTTAGGCTTGTAAGACGTGCTGTTCTCCTAAGAAACATAGACCTATTGTTCACTAGTAGGTAAAATCAATTGTGTTCAGATTTCATGATAAAAACATATTGTAGTTGTCAAATATATTTTTTTCTTTTACAGAATTTTATTTAGTTGATACCCTACCATCATAAGCTATTGGTCAATCTGGAATGCCCTTCCTTAGTTCAAATTGGTTGGTAAACATCTGATGTCCACCTTGAACTATTCTGTCATTTTGCAATATTTCTCATTGAGCGATGGTTGTTCATGCATGGTGAATTATGAGACTAATTGGAAAAAGGAATGTTTGAATGTGTATTTAGACAGTTTAGTTTGTGATCACTTAAACTTTGTAATACAGGATTTTTCTGAATATAAAGTGTTCCCTATTGTATATGAAACTAGCAAAATTGTTTAATCCGTAGTAATGGATTCCTATAGGACAATCTTTGAAAACCAAAGGCACAAATTTTTAATCTCCATCAGGGGTAATTGAACTCGGAACATATTTGTCTTAGCTAACACATAACAGATTTATTTCTAATTTTGAGAAGAGACTGATTCAAGAATGAAGTGTGATAAGATTTATGGACTCCTGAGAGTTTTATGAAAAGATCATAACAAATATCATATACCTAGCTCTTTGTAATTAAAAATAAGTATTCCTTCAGTATTGAGGTTGAATGGCACTTTGAAAAGGCACTGCAGACAAAGTATGGGAAAGATAAGGCTTAGAAAACAATATGGAAGAAGATAACACCTTTGTTATTTGCAACCTGGACCAAGTTATTTAGAGCATGGTTAGAGTTATTCAGTGGTTAGTGAAAAATCTTAATGAAAAAACTAGTACTTTAGAAGAAAAACTGGCACTCAAAAAATGTCATTGTAACCTGTCTACAAATCTACAGCTGTGAAATGATTAAAGACTTTTTTCAATTTTGATTTGTTCATATTGGGAAATTTTCTTTTACCAAGCTTTGAATAACCAGGGTCTTGTGATTTAAAGGTTGTGTATATATGTATATCATGGTAGCAAGCTCATGGGAGAATAAGTAGCTTGAATAACATATGCTGCATGAGAACAATTGACTGCTGTGATTTAATTGTAGGTCATGTCAAATAGAACATCAGGAGATAAATTATCAAACAATTTGTATTTTAAAATCATTTGTTATTGTAATGATTCCATTTATTTACATGTGAAAAGATTCACATAAATATCACAGGCAGTACATAAAGATATTGTGAATAGTAGGGAGATTCTTAAATCACATGTAGTCTAAAATAACTTGTTAATATCATGAATGTTTTAAAGATTTGTAAATCACAGTTTAAAGTAGCCTGTTAACATTGTAAAGAGAAGAGAGATTCATAAAGCACAAGTAGTCTGAATTTTATATTTATATTTTCTAAAAAGGATTAAATTTGAGTTGAAATAAGAGGTTTACATATTTTGATGTAGATTTTATAAGATAATAATTTCATTTCTTAGTTGCAAACATGGTTTTCAAAATAAGAGACGTTTTGTAAAGATAAACTTTGGTGTCTTTGATCTACAATGATTGTTGAAAAAAAGTGTTGATATTGTTTATCCCTACTCTGTTTACTGACATTAACAACAACAAAAAATGTCAATATAGGAAAAAACAGTATCTTTCATGATTCAAAGACATAGAAAAATGGTCATGTAATCATTGATAAACTTGTGATGATATGAAAATCACTTCCTCAAGAAAAGAAGATACTTGTCTTGAAATGTAACTTTGGATAAATCCTAAATTATCGGTATATTGAATAGGCTGTATAAAAGCTTTTTGTCTAGTTTTCGGCTTCCTCTATCAACAAGTTTGGACTGTAGGTCCAATTGAAATCTTAAATTCAAATATGCAATTGGTTTGAAACGCCAAAAGATATTGACAACTGGTCTGTAACGAATGTGGCGGCTAGTCTTTTACAAATGCTGGTGAGAACAAAGTTCAAGTGGTGAATCAGAAGCAGTGTGCTGAGGACAGGTTATGTGTTCACTCGCTACTTCAGTGTGGTTAGGAGTTCTGGTCTCATCAGTGTACACACACAATGATGATTCACCTCTCCATTATGGTTACACTATTTATAGATTTACCTCCTCCTTCAGCATATTTTTAATCTGCTTTATGGCCATGCTCTCCAGCTGTACCTAGAAATAGCTGTAATTCAATTTCAGTTGGGTGCCTCTGTCGGTAATGCTGTCTGGAGGGCTTGTGTTCTTCACCCATGTGATCAGAATGATATTGGCCCTCAGCAACCTGTGGATTACAACTAATTGAGGCATAGATACACTGGCTGTATTGTTTATGGGTATAGGTTTGAAGATTGATCAGCTTATAAATGATAGTAACTTACCAAGTTTCTACATTGTAGGGGTGTACTTTAAATTCCTGTTCTAATTATAGGTATTTGTTGGAAACGAATCCGTCTCTTCTAGGTAGCTGTTGAAACTGTCCATTTTTTCACATCTCTTTGAAGCTTTGGGTTCTCTTGTTTTAAAATTGTTGGTTAAAAAATATAACCAATTTTGGAACCTCTGTACGCTTTTACACCTGTAATTAAGTTCAGGGATGGCTCATAATTATATGATATATTCTGAATATTAAAGATCTTAGTTGAGGGCAACCCTCAATAAGTGAAGGTATCGATTGTTTGTCAAATTAAGTGGCTCATATAGTTATGTTCCATTACAAGCATATTACATATTTATAGATGTGGAAATATAAAGCAGATCAATAATATAAAAATGTAGGATAACCAATTCCATATTTTTCCTTCGTAGCAGTTAAAAATGCACATGACAAGGATAACTAGGCATAGATCAATACATGCCCTGGGCATGTCACGATGTTGTACTTAACATAAATACTCTACTTTCATTGATTGAATCATGAAAGAGTAATTACTGAAATTTATCTGCTTTGAGGTGTGACATGAAAGTACATCTGGCGGTTTTTAATGAAGATCCTGTATCCACACCTCCAGTGCTCATTCAGAACTAATTGAAATGGAGTTTTATTTCTTATTCCAATATACTTATCAACTATATTCTTTATTTCTCATTTATATTTTTCAAAATAACCCAAAAAGAATGAGAAATAAAATGGCAGCACATGTCAAGTTTTGTATTATGCATGGCCATATTGGAATTTTGAGGTCACCTGTGCCCCAATAAAGCAAGTGAGCTTATACTCCAAAGTGAAAGGCAGAGTACTGATATTGGGTCTGTGAAATCTGGGATGTAGGGCTTCAAATTTTTTATACTTGAATGACCTTCACTCACTTTCAAGGTCAGGGGTCCAATGTTAGAAAAACTTTAAAAAAAAAAAAAATCATGCATCAACAATCAATAGGTCCTAGTCATAGTAGTTGCGTGGTAGCATGCTTGAGGAATAGGCTTTCAAGATTGTAGAAATTGACCTGACAAACTGACAGTGTGTAAGCTGCAGAACAAGTTAGGTATTCAGGCCTATTGGTTCTCATGTATAGAAAATAAACCTGCCAGTAGAGACAAACATCAACATGTTAAAAAATGATGATAGGATCTTTTGTGATATTAAACCATAAAGCTAGCGTAATTTGCATACCTATGTAAATTGTATACAATTTTCATATGGGTTTAACACGTAATAGGAAAAAAAGCCTAAGACCTTTGCATATTAGTATATTATGAATCCCTATTTAAGCTTTGCTAAACATTTGACATGATCTGATGCTCTGTTTATTTTTGAAGTAATATGCATAGAGTTTTGAAAGCCTATAGGCAAATGGGTGTAAGGACTCTTGTTACAAGTTTCAAAATAGATGTTTGTGTATTGTTCTCATAAATAAACATTGCTGTTTTGAATTAATAGATTATTGTCTCCTTCAACCTGTTTGGCATTTTCCTTGGCAAGTATTGGTTGTGATTAAGTTAATAATTAAGGCTAATAGAAATACACAACTGGTTGCAGGCTTATGACAGAAAAGGACCAGTTATAATTCTGGGTTTTAAATGTAAAGGGGAATTTCATTTTTTTCGACTTCTTCTCCTTCTTCTCAATGTAGCACATCCTGAGGATTTCAAGTATTATTTCAGCAAAAACGTAGATAGAAGCCCAGAAATCTAGGTTGAAAGTGATTCCAGAATGACTGGGTTTTTCCCAGATTTTCAGTAAAGTCATCTGCATGTCAATTTTTTTGGTATTGACTGGCTGGTGTTATTGTGACAATATACATTCACTGAATGTTTTACTCGTGTTTGTACTGCTTATGGATACCAGGTACTTTGAAATGCACTGAAAAAGTTTTCTTCACTTGTATGTTGATAAGTCAGAAAGCTTTCTATTGTATAAATCCTACTCTAGCATACACATTGCTTTTGAAATATAGATGAGAATTTTTGTCAGTTTTCTGAGTTATGTTGAAGAATTTTGCAAATGTTAGTTCTGGCCAATCAGATAATGTGTGAATGAATGTTTTATAAGAATTCACCACAATTACAGTAGTCTCTTAACATTGTATGAAATAATTCAATCCAAGCATCTAGAAGTGAGCTAGACCAGGAAGATGAAACCATTCTAGTAATAGATGTAACAATATCACAGTGTCTCATGACCAGTGTTTAACCTGCCACTCTCTATACATATAGATCCAGACACTGGGTTTGGTCAACACCAGTAGTGGTGGTTCTGTTGTATGTGTGTGCCAGGAGCTGGCTGGTAGCCAAGCTGTTCAAGGAGATCAATAAAAGACCCTTAGTAGAAGATTTAGGCTGGCTCTCCCAGCTCAGAGTAGTAGCAAATGCCTTTTGTGGCTAGTAGTATACAGTCCCACCCATTACAACCATATTATGCTTAATTATTACTCAAAACATACTTACATGTGTAAAATATTTTCATTATAAAGTCATTTTGATTAAATTGATAATAGTATTGATTGAGTACATCTGCTATAATAGTGGTATTTGGTAACAATAGAAATCCTACTGTATGATACACAGGGATAGATTATGTGGTGATGATCCGCCTACATTTGGCTGTTTACTTGTACAAATCAATCATGTTAACTTTCAGTAGCAAGACAATCATGAAGAAGCAGTCCTTTGTCCTGGTACACATGATCACAGGACTGAAAAAATCAAAGCATTGATTCCTAAGGCATTAAGACTTGGAACATTTAAAGCAACTCCATTGATGCTCATTTTCTCAATGCTGGATAGTGATAGTGAATTTTATTTTTAGCTGTATTTCTTGCACCCAATTAGGTTTCGGCTTATACCTAACATGACCTAAGAAGTAGGAAAGCACTCCGCTTAAAAAGCCAAGGATATAAAATCTTGCAGCAAAGCTTTATATCTTTCATTCAGATTGCCAACATTTGTGTCTAGTTCTGTGAAACATATTTCATATGTTTAAAAGCTGATGATGTTTCCCTATCAAATTTGAGTCTAGAACAGATATTCGGTTAATAAGCTAGCAATTATTTGTCATTGTCAATGTCAGCAAGATTAATGAAAAATCAATTTTGTCAAGCTAGACATCACTGTGGTAGTCTAGATCTATGTTCAAGAAGGTTTAGACTAATATTCTAGACATAATAAAATTGTTAATTACAAACTTGATGTTGATGATTAAGGTTACATATAATCCCACCTACCAGAGGTTCTGATCACATTCTTCATAGAACTCCTCCTGTGTCCTGATATTGATATCCTTGCACTAATCCTAAGGGTTTCACATCAGATAGAATTACATAGAACTATTGATTATTGTTTCTGATAGAGAGATCAGGTTATTGTCTACTTACACTGCTGCCCTTCACTACTGAATCAGGACTCAAGCACTGCTTTTGTGAATAGGTAGACTATTTGATGTATCTTTGAATTCTGATAAAAGTGCATGTTAATGTCAAGATTTACTTGTGATAAAGAATAAATAAAGAATTAATTGGAGCTTAATGGATCCTTGAAATTAATTTGAAAGCATGGATAGCTCTTAGGCAGTGTCCCCACCTCCCTTTCTATATTTGCAGATTTTCAGTTTTACCTGAAACTTCATACATCATGGGATTGTTAGGGACATCCTTCAAAAAACTGCTTTTCTTGGACTAAATGGCAATTACATTTCTGCCAGCATCAGACATTGACCAGAAAAAGCTGTTTTCCTTCCGTTGTTGTATACTGTTGTTTTCCTGACCTTTGAGTTTTCTTTCAAGAAAAAAAACCTGAATTCTTTTCTTGTTGCTTACAGGAGGCAAGGAAAGCTGCTGCTGATACGACTCTCAGCCAAGCTGCCTATGGCGTTGAACCTGTTGGACGAATACAGATGCGCACCAGGCGTACTCTTAGAGGTCACTTGGCCAAAATATATGCCATGCACTGGGCTACAGATTCTGCGTATGTATATTTTTCTAGGGACAAAAGTATTGTTGGAAAATAATCTTAATTTTTGTACAAAAGAATTAAATTTGTCAAGACAAAATAGATTTTAAAAATATTTAGTTAATTTCAGCTGACAATGGAGACATGATAATGTGCGACTGAATATATTTATATATGTACATTAACCATTTAGAAGGATTAGACTGATGATATGGATTCAGCAATGTTTTTGCAAGTTTTGTTAGGAAAGAATATACAGGATATTTTTTGAAGACAGTATTACTTTATTTAAGAATTATTGACATGAAAAAGTATTTGGACTTTGACAAGTTGAATGTTTTCTCTATGGAAGATATTCCATCGGTGTTAAACTGTGAACACGGTTACTTTACAGAAATTTAGTATCTTAAACTATGAAATTTCTCTTTGCAGAAATCTAGTATCTGCGTCACAAGACGGTAAATTAATTGTATGGGATGGATATACTACAAATAAGGTAAGATATAAGATATAATTGAAGGCTTGAGAATGTCCACTTTTTTTGTTCCCCCAAAAAAGAAGCAAAAAAAAAAAAAAAAAAATTGCAAGACAGGATATTTTTTAAACCTGAATATAATGGTGAGTTATTGTTAGAAGTAAACTTGATCTTGAATTATTGAGTCTTTTGTTGTAAATATGGATGCAAAGAAGTGAAATCCTAATCTTATGAAAAAAGTAAAAGCAGCCGTTAATAACATGCGAATAGTTACCATCACAGATACTTGATTAGTATTGGATAATATTGAATTTAAGATATACATTTCAGTAATTTTATTGGATGTTGTTTGTTTCAGGTACATGCGATACCTTTAAGATCTAGCTGGGTAATGACATGTGCCTATGCTCCATCATGTAGCTATGTAGCATGTGGAGGGCTGGACAACATCTGTTCTATCTATAGTTTAAAAACACGAGAAGGAAATGTTCGGGTTAGTCGGGAGCTGCCTGGACACACCGGTTATCTGTCTTGTTGCCGTTTCCTTGATGACAACCAAATAGTAACAAGCTCTGGGGACATGTCATGGTAAGTACCAGCAAGTGACCATGGATTGTTGATGTTTCAAGATGTCTGCATTTTAAATTCCCTTTTGATAAGTTTTCATCCTTGTTGACGTAAGATATAAGGCATTGGGATTTGAAATAACTTGTCTTTATTCAGAAGAGAGTATACACAGGAAAAAAGTCATGGTCGTATAAAATGAAGGTGCAAAGATTATGGATATATCAATAGATTTTTGTCTGCTTTTTCTCAAAACACCAAGAATTCAAATATCAAAGGTTTTTATCACACAGAGTTTGATCATGCATTGGTTTAATTTGATTGCAATGTTACAGTTGATCAAAGATTTATGTTTACCTGGGTTTTGCAGGAAGTATTTTTTAAAAAAAAGAATGAAAATGTGAGCTATTTGTTTTTTAATGCTGAATATTGATCAAAACATAAAAATAGAATTTATGCAAATAAATTGATCTGAAGCAATTACATTTATTTGAATTAACAAAAAAGTGATTACATTTATTTGAATTAACAAAAAAATGATTTCATTTTATAGTGCATTATGGGATATAGAAACAGGTCAGCAGACAACAGCTTTTACCGGTCACACTGGTGATGTCATGAGCCTCTCTTTGGCACCAGATATGAAGTCATTTGTCTCAGGGGCTTGCGATGCCTCAGCAAAGGTAATATTACTATAAGCAAACTTTGTTTGATCTGTCGTGCTGAAGAATAACTCAAATCATCAAAGAGATATTCATTTAAGCTTAGTCTTATAGTTTTTACTGGTCTTAAATATTTATGAATTTGTCATAGAAACTTGTGAAACAATATCTCTGTGTGTCCATGGTTGACAGTTTTAATATAAATAAATTAAAGTTCTCAGAATTGAAGTGAAAAAAAAAGAGAGAAAAAAAAATACTTGTGATCAGAGAGAATAATTGAACATTTCATTGTACTTTGAAAAGGTAGTTCAGAAAATTCTGTATGATTTTGTTTAATATGTTGATTAAAGGGTTGCAAAGAGTAGTGATTATTACGAAAATAATTACATCAGTTTTGATGATAAAATGCTCAATTCATAGGCACATTTCTTTTCTTCAGTTATGGGATGTCAGAGATGGGATGTGCAAACAAACATTTTCAGGCCATGAATCTGACATAAATGCAATCACTGTAAGTATACTACAAGTCAACTACATCCATTTGGTCGTTTTATGTTAAAGATATATTGTAATTATGCCTTTAACGAGTCTCATGCAAACTAAATGCAAATTTTTCATTTCATAAGTCTCCTGAAATGGAAAGAAAATCACATTGTTTGGTGTTTAATGGTTAGAAATAAAACTATTTTAGAAAATATGCTTAGTCCTTGTAGATTTTGTCTTGTTTTATTCCTGTTGTCTTCATTGTGATGTATTTATTTGATAAGTTCAGTTATGATGTCACAATAGGTTGCAGATTTTAAATACCCTATAGCAGTTTTGTAAAGGACAATTGAAGTTTAGCGCTTTTGTCAGTTTGTGTTTGTGAGTATTTCAAAGCAATTTTAAGGAAGACAAATCAGGTTGATTTCAACAATGGTAAAAATAGCCATTTTTATCAGAATTTGCCCCAGACACATCAATGAAAACAATTCATCTTCATACGCTGGCTTCGATTTATGTTTCTTAGCACTTTGTAATCTTGTGTCTGTTTTGTTTTCCAGTATTTTCCGAATGGTTACGCATTTGCAACTGGTTCTGATGATGCCACCTGCAGGCTTTTTGATATCCGTGCTGATCAGGAAATTGGCATGTACTCGCACGATAATATCATCTGTGGTATTACGTCTGTGGCCTTCTCCAAGTCAGGTCGTCTCCTCCTCGGTGGTTATGATGATTTCAACTGCAATGTTTGGGATGTCTTAAAGCAAGATAGGGCTGGTGAGTTCTTCTAGATCTCTTCTGTTTTTATTCCAACTGTGTAATAGAGATGAATATCTATCCCAAGGGAAGACTTCTCAAAAGATGTAGCCATGGATATGTGCCATGACATCAAAGAAATCTTGATGGATTAGTAAATCTTCCTAGTTGAAAAGTACTAAGGCAATATAGTGAAAATTTTGTATAGATATTCATATACAATTGTAAATTTAATCAGAGATCTTTTTTATTTTTCCTTCATTGTTTCCTGAAGTATTCCTTTTGGGCCAATATCAGAATTTTGGCTTCTGCTCGGGAAGCAAGCTATCACTTAATGTATATTTCGAAAATCAAGGGAATTGGCAGTCTCCTGAAAATCTTTGGTTCTATATTTCTGTTCATTAGCTCACCCAATAGAACAAACTCCGCAGAAACAGAAAAACTGCTACATGATTGACTTATGACAACTAAATGCTAATGTTCCTCGGAAGAAAAGATTTAATTACTTTATTTTCACAAAAAGAAATTAGACTAAATAATTTCAATGTAGGATGTTTTCAATTTCATGACCAGCTCCTTGTAAATTTTAGAATATAGATTTAAGCATTATGCACTTTTGTAAACTTGAGCTTTGGTAATGAAAATTTTATTCAACCTGTACTTTTGTTTGTGTCAGGAGTGCTAGCCGGTCATGACAACCGTGTGAGCTGTTTGGGTGTCACAGAAGATGGAATGGCTGTTGCCACAGGATCCTGGGACAGTTTTCTTAAGATCTGGAATTGAGCCAAGTATTAGCTAGCCCATCTGAGGGGAAATATACAAGACTTATTATTTATATCTTAAAACTCATGTGCCCGTGTTATATGGGGGAAGGTAACAATGTATTCACGCGCATTATGGAAACTATTGTTTTAACAGCTGCGAGAATAAACTTGTGGTTATAATTTTTTTTTTTTTTTTGAAGATTTGAAAAAAAAGTGAAAGTGAACTAAACTTTTCACAGGACATAATGGATTTTTTAAGGGATGTATCAACTGGAGGAAAGTCATGAGCAGTTGACACTTGGTGTGATGAGCCTGCTGGGCACTAAGTGCAAGAGTGGTGCCGTTAGGAGGTATATGTGCATTTATTAATGGGCTACTCATCCCGGCAACATAAGCCTAGCATTTGGTACCAAAAACAGATGTCAAATCAAAGAAATGGAAAAAAAAAGACTGGTACCTTAAAAACTAGGCAGAGCAAACTTGTACATCAGAATATATCACAGCACATGACATATATAGGCTTTCTTGGAAGAAAGATCTTGTGTATAAATAATTATTACAATATATTCCTTGTCTGTGTGTGTTACAGCAGGGGGACCATTTCATTTAAAATGGGCCCACAAAATCTCTACCCCCCGTATAACAGGTCAGCCACGATGGAGGGTCACTCTGTCCCTCCGAACCTGACCTTACTCAAGTCTTACACGGTTTTAAAGCTTAGGTGACTGCGAGTGAGGAACAGCTAATGACACATGTGGATTATGATTGTGATTTTGTTTTAACTATTTCATGTTCAATCATGCAAGTGCTCATGGATTACAGTCTGCATAGAAATGATTGACTGCTTTAAATGTTTGGAAATCTTGAGAAACTTCTCATATATATTCAAAATATTTTTCATCCAAATTATATGGAAAGAAAGACAAATTTTGTTTAAGTTTTTAGAAGTCATACAGAAATCAAATGTAGCCTAATATCTTTTTTTTTTTTATTTTCCCTGAAAATAATTTGAATAGTAGCTTACATGGATGTTTAATACTTGGAAGTGATATGGGTAGGGTGGGCCTTATGTATGTGTGATGAACTCAACTGATGCATGATATTTATGTATATGTAGATACAAATGTATTTCATTATAAACTAGTATTGTCTTCTATTTCGAAGGTTTTAGTGCAATGAAAATTGAAAAGATTAACATAAAGTGGCATTTATCATGCCAGTCATTGTTTCTTTTCTAAATTTCCTTTCCCTTCCCCGTTTTGTATAAAACTTGATGTTTTCACTTCTCAGCTTTGACATGGTCTACACGATGATGTATATATTGCAGTGACATTCAAAGCTGCTATAAAATAATTAATCTGCCTTTTACAATGAAGTGCTGTCAGTTTGAAATCAAACAGCAGGATTCAAAAGATTTGGAATGTGAGAACATTTGTCACAAAAGAGAGAAAAAAAAGGAATAAATTCCCATACAGTCTTCAGATTTGAATTTTAAGATCTGTAAGATATCATTTTTTGGACCTAAAGTGAAAGTCCTGTGGCCTTGCTTACTGTTTGTAAATGTTTGTAGGTCCTTCTAGAATTTATTTGCACTTCAATTTTAACAAAATTTGCATTATTAGAAGATAAGTTATATTTAAGACTGTTTGGAGCCTTGTTCAGCAATGTATGCAGATTATGTATTTGTCTGTTTCAGAGGAAAGGGGGGGAAAAACCTAGTGTTCAGCTTTTCCTCCCAGGAAACCTTACTGAACTAGGGTCTTTATTTGAATGAAATTTTGAGTAAATGTTCACCAACCCGCCATGCCAACAAAAGTTCATGGGGCTAAAAAAACATACAAAAATGTGTTCTGATATGTTATGATATATACAATTGTACTCCATAGATATGCATGTTGCACTCAGAGATCTGAGTGTTTGAATGTTTCCAAGCGTTTTTTTTTTTTTTTTTTAATTATTATTATTTGCGTTTTCTTTTCGGATTTAGCAAATAACTGAATGAAAGATAACGCATATCTCTTCTGTGTAATTAAACTGTATCAGAGCCCTGATACAATATAGTAATATATGTAAAGCTCGGCATGGAATAGGAGTGAGTGCGAGTGGTCGTGTGAATGTTTGCATTTTATGGTGTATTAACTGGTGAAGTGAAAGCAATCTTGATCCTTGACCCTTTTTGGGTCAATCTGATGCTTGTGTATGATTATTTACAACCCAGATTTTGGTCTTCAAGATTAATAGGTCGGTCAATCTTAGTCCCTTGAATGTTTGTTTTGCAACATGTGCAAGTGTAACTCTTTGTTTTTCTTGTGACAGATGTGTGTGAACTGATGCATGTTGAAATGTAGATGTAGATATATACTTTCATCCTAAGGATTTCCAAATATTTCTTCTAACAGAACAAATTGCTAGACCAAAAGTTAAACATCATATACAAACATCACATCTCTTCAAGATAATTCATTTCATGTGAGATTCCATATTATACAATATACATAGAAAGCTTAGGTTGATGTGAATTTTGAGTCTTATCTCATTTTGTTTTATATATTAAATGTTTTGTTTGGTTTTTTTTTTTCTGACAAATTCCAGAATGAAAAGTACAAAACTTTTGAGTCAACAGATATATTTCCTTTTAACATGCTAATCATATTTACTTGCATGTAAAACAAAAACCACACTGTCTTGTAATGTCTTTTCTCATTCACAGTGAAATTTACTCGTGTAAAATATAATAGTTAACATTTTATTTAGCAAAACTATTTAAAGACCTTTTGACAAATGTAATGGTCAACAGAATTTAAGAAAACTGCATAGAAACTATTTATTGCCAATAGCAAAAGCCTGTCGTTCATGAAGACAACAATTAGATGTATCACAGAGGCAGTAGAGGATGTACCTTACTCCAGTAATTGATTGATCTCCACACATTTTTCGTCTGCGCTGTCTGTTGGGACAGTACTTACACCAATGGGAAGTGTTTCCTACTATAAAGCAGGCGAGAGTTATATATGTGTGGTGAAGTCGGATTTCACGACAGTGCAAGATTATAACATCACATGTATTGCCTTGAATTCTCAAGGTGTAAGGGGAAGGCTACTGGAATAAGGTTGAAGGGGAAGGCGTTAAGCAGCTGGACTCTATATAGTTGTGTCGGGTGGATGGGCAGGTTCCTTTCTCCTAGTGTAAACGTGATGTGTGCTAGATATATCTCACCATCCGCATCTGTGTGTCTATTTGAACTAGTCCTACACATTAATTATGAATATTATATTGTGAAAATTATCTGTCAGTGTCAGTGTAACTGTATTTTTCATTTGTCAATAAAGCTTTTTTGTCATTAATCATTTTGTTCATCATTGTCTTCAGGTCATCTGGCACATGGATAATCTGTTCTGTCCCTTACTTTTTTTGTAAACTTTTCTTTAGTTTATAAACCAATTCATATCATTGGATCGATTTCAACCATTGATTGATGTTGGGAGGAAAGGTATGGAACTCAATATGGGGAATTTGCTCAATAATTCTCTTCCTCCCTTAACATCATGGTGATGGATAGAATATTTTTGTGTATGTCTAATTTAAGGTATTGGGGCCATATAGGAAAGGTCAAACATGCCTCGAATTTAAGGCTTTTTACTGGCTATTTGCAAGTAGAAATCCAAGAATTGCAAGTAGAAAAAATAATGACTTGCTTTTTGCAGCAAGTGGATTCATCAGATGCAAACTGTGAGTGCCTGTCTATTCCTAACATTTCACAGAATTGAATTATTTTGATTTTCAAAGTGTAAATATTGGGACAAAGCAGTTCTGCTATAATGTTGATATATATTGGATGAAGCAAGGTAATACATTATAAATCACAAAACAAAACATTATTTGAACATGGAGATTTGCGATAATAGCAAGTACAAATTTAAGGCACTTGCTGTTTTCAGCAAGTGACAAAAAATGTTTAATTCGAGGCCTGGTCCAGTAGGTTGATATTGTACATTTTGTTTGAAATTCTCTTCTCTTCCTTGGATTTGAACAGATTATAACCATATTTGACTGAAATATGTCTGAAGCAAAATATATGAATTAAGTAGGTACATTTAGACAGCTAGACGCTAATTCTCCGGAAGGCATAGACATCCATCCTATACATGTAAGCCAACCTGGACTAAGTTGTCATTGTGACAGTGTGGTTGTGCATTGACCTAAATGCGAGACAATTTTTAGGTTTTGCTCTCTTTTTTGAGCGGCGTACAACTTAGAATGTACAAAAGGTGGAAAAGTATAATCGGTCTTAGACCTGAAAGCTGGCGATGGCGGGCATCAAGGTCCATCTGTGATCTGGGGAGTGGGAAACGTTCTCTTTTTTTTGTTTTGTTTAAAAAACTATTGCAATGTTGATACTATAATGTTCCCTGCTGAGATGGCTTTACTATATGAAGTTCAGTACTTAATAATGTATTATTAAGTATAAGCTGATGAATTTTGTGTTTCCGTGCCATCGGACTTAACTTTGATCAGACTTTCAGTTTAGCTACTAGGGATTTTTAGCACGCCGTCATCTGAAGGTAGGCAATTCAAACAGTGAATTGGGACTGATCAGAAAAAGAAACTGGACGACCTGCGACTATCTTTGATTTGACAGTTAAATATTAACCATTGCTTGTTTGTACTTTGATTTCCCGGTTGGATGATTTTCTGCACGACCAGATCAATCAAGTGGATAAGGACAGTCTAATATATATATAAACTGATGTCTACAGTACAGGCGTGTTTTAGTGCCAGCTTCCTTCTCTACGGTTTCCGGGATTAACTCAATTTCAGAATTAAGAGTGTGGGTGATTATAGCGAGCCCTGAAGTTGCTCCAGATAGCTGATGTGTGTGTGCTTATAGCGAGCCCAGAAGTTGCTCCAGATAGCTGACGTGTGTGTGCTTATAGCGAGCCCTGAAGTTGCTCCGGATAGCTGATGTGTGGGTGATTATAGCGAGCCCTGATGTTGCTCCAGATAGCTGATGTGTGGGTGATTATAGTGAGCACAGAAGTTGCTCCAGATAGGTGATGTGTGGGTGATTATAGCGAGCCCTGAAGTTGCTCCAGATAGCTGATGTGTGGGTGCTTATAGCGAGCCCTGAAGTTGCTCCAGATAGCTGATGTGTGGGTGCTTATAGCGAGCCCTGCCCTGAAGTTGCTCCAGATAGGTGATGTGTGGGTGCTTATAGCGAGCCCTGATGTTGCTCCAGATAGGTGATGTGTGGGTGCTTAAAGCGAGCCCTGAAGTTGCTCCAGATAGGTGATGTGTGGGTGCTTATAGCGAGCCCTGAAGTTGCTCCAGATAGCTGATGTGTGGGTGCTTATAGCGAGCCCTGATGTTGCTCCAGATAGGTGATGTGTGGGTGCTTATAGCGAGCCCTGATGTTGCTCCAGATAGGTGATGTGTGGGTGCTTATAGCGAGCCCTGATGTTGCTCCAGATAGGTGATGTGTGGGTGCTTATAGCGAGCCCTGAAGTTGCTCCAGATAGGTGATGTGTGGGTGCTTATAGCGAGCCCTGATGTTGCTCCAGATAGGTGATGTGTGGGTGCTTATAGCGAGCCCTGATGTTGCTTCAGATAGCTGATGTATTTGCTCTACATAGGCAATTCCTTTATCATGCCACCTTAGTGGACTTAAAAGGCATAAAATTTCATTTATTTTACAACAAATGCGAAACAAATGATTAGCTTACATTAATATATTTTGTTCTACCGGATGGAAGCGTGCGAGGGTCTTGCTGTGGGAGGAAACCAGAGTACTAGGGGGATACTGGAGAAGAAAAGTATTGCTCTATTTTATCATCAGGACTCAAGGACGTTGTTTCTGTTTACAGGGGTCTGATTCAATTGTATGAAAACTCGGTTTCAGTTATCACTGAATTTGTCTTATGATGAACTCATTAAGTCGGTGAAATAGATCACAATTACAGAAGATTGGCATGTATGAGAAAGTGCCGTCGGGTCCCGATTGGATGAAAAGCCCATCATCAATTGCCTAAAATGTTCCCTTTCTAGATGAGACCACATCCATTAATACAGAGGTCACGTTAGTCAAAATGTATACTATTCTGCCGGTTGCCTGTTGACGGATAGAATCAGGACGGTTGGGTAAAAGTTCCCGCCATAAAAAATCAAAACAAAACCAAAGAAAAACTGTCTCAAATTCGAGGGCATAGAGGATCACATTTGCTTGAAGAGGTTTTGTAGTAATTCCAGGAGTTTGGTTTTGGAAAAAAGTTATTCAGTTTTACTGACATTTTAAACAGAAGGCAGGGATGTATTATTTTTAAGTCAATAGCACCGATCATTGATCGAATTGGTCCAAAAACCAAATTGTTAATGTCTGATATTTATTGTATACTCAGCCAGGTTTGTGTTTCTAACAAATTGGAATTAGATTGATATTCCGCCATTTTTTCATGCTATATAACGTTGAATTAAGTTTAGATAAAACATTTGTTCATATTTACATGTATCTATAGCTAATATAGCTGTAACTACGCTGCGTGATTACTATTTGTAGGAAACTGTCATATAACCTCTCCTATATACTACGTGTGTCAGATGAGAGGAGTTATAAGGGCCCGTTTCCTGACGATTTAACATATAAGCACTAGTGTTCTGCGTCTCTATGGTTAAGTACATCACATGATCAATTATAATAGTCGTTGAGATCAGATATGTCTGTTTAATATACACGGCTTTAGGGTGTGTAATAGTATTACACGTGAAAGACTGAGGGCTGTATCATTTACTGACGTGTAAAGGACTGTGTGAGTTGTATATCACTTACTGACGTGTTAAGGACTGTGTGAGTTGTTAATCATTTACTGACGTGTTAAGGACTGTGTGAGTTGTATATCATTTACTGACGTGTTAAGGACTGTGTGAGTTGTATATCATTTACTGACGTGTTAAGGACTGTGTGAGTTGTATATCATTTACTGACGTGTTAAGGACTGTGTGAGTTGTATATCATTTACTGACGTGTTAAGGACTGTTTGAGTTGTATCACTTACTGACGTGTTAAGGACTGTGTGAGTTGTATATCACTTACTGACGTGTTAAGGACTGTGTGAGTTGTATATCATTTACTGACGTGTTAAGGACTGTGTGGGTTGTATATCACTTACTGACGTGTTAAGGACTGTGTGAGTTGTATATCATTTACTGACGTGTTAAGGACTGTGTGGGTTGTATCATTTACTGCCGTGTAAAGGACTGTGTGAGTTGTATATCATTTACTGACGTGTTAAGGACTGTGTGGGTTGTATCATGTATTGATAAATGGGGGTCTGTAAGGGCTATACCATTAACTGACGTGCTTGGGTCATATCCTTAAATAACGTGTAAAGGAATGTGAGGGACTTGCCATTTACTCAAATTGGACTTCGAGGGTTTTACGTTTTACTTACACAGTTGTGTATCTATATAATAATCAATTAATGCTAATTGCCTGAACGACTTAACAACAACTGATCCATGTAACCAAGTTAGAGGATCTTACCACACGAGAACATTGCATATGCTCAAAATTGTACATGATTCACTCGAAATTTCCCTACTACTAAACCGACATTCCACAAAGCTGTATGGTAAGCGTGATAATTTCATTTTCTCAATTGTGAGTTTTCCTTTCTGCATAGCAATATCCCTACAATCTATGTCGTGGCTGTTTCAAGTTTCTGTTTCCAATATCACGACAACTGAAAGACAAACTCACAACACAGGGTTTCGAGTGATGCAGGTTTAGAGAAGTGTAACAGTCGTCATAGTGATCTCATTGAGAAATATTCAATATGCGACTTGAAGCTGAACTTGTTTGATGCTCGTTAGTTTGCCTGTTGCTTCAGTTGTTGCATACATTGTTCTCTCTTGGGAACGTGACATTAGTTACTTGGATTGATAAAGATCTACAAGGACGGTGTAGTCAATGAAGCGGAAGACGATTCTCTGCCGGGACACCTGGCCTTATTTATAAACAAGTTCCCATTAATATAAATGTTAAGGACTGTTTTGTTGTTCCGAGGCAAATAACGTAAGGTAGTATTGTTTTGCAGGGTGGTAACATTCTGTACCTTTGCCTGTAAAGTGAAAAATGACTGAATATTTAACGTTCCATAGGGTTAGTCGGGGTTTAACATTTTGACAGATAAATGTCTAATGTGGACATAAGAATATCTAACGACCGGCGAAGGTTCAAGACAACTTGACATTTATTCAAAGATATCTCGCACATTTTCAGATATAGCCCCATTAAGTCAATTTAGCTTGTCATGTTGTTTCAGTGTTAAATTTACCCGAATGACCGTCCAGGTCATACCACAAGCGACTAAATGACTATTAGGACTGTACCACTACAGTTATTCTATAACGTCTGGTTTGTATAGTCAGCAGCTTTCATCACGGCTTACTTAATTCTTATACCGGTGTGTAAGTATTCCTCATGGGCTTAATGTTGGTTTAGCTGTAATATTATGAGGGTATACGCTTGCTTCTGTGAGCCCATTATGGAATTTACTCTTAGTTTCTGTTGTATTGACAATATCCTTTAACAAGTACTAAGAAACTGGACCACGAAGAATACCAATATCCACTGTTTTATCTATGATCTGTGGGCTAGAATTTCACATGCGTGTGATCTTGACATTACCGGCCAGTATTTATGAAGCGTATACAGTCGTTCAAAATTTGAAATTGATTTTTCTGCTGCTTGGGTACAGTAACATGAAACGGTAAATGTTAAAAGTATTTAAAGACTATTTGTATCATACACAGTTATTTTTGGGACCAATATGCCGCTATTGTAATGAAATGCAATATTTGTATGCCCCAAGCGATGAAATGAGGATAAAAGGTAAACAGTATTTATGATGAAACAAAAATAATTTAAAATTCATCAGGGGGCAGAAACAATCGTATATTCTTCAAGTAGATACCGAGCGAGGAATTCTGGATCAAAATAACTAGATACCACGAGAGGAATTCTGGATCAAAACAACGAGATACCAAGCGGGGAATTCTGGATCAGAACAACTAGATACCAAGAGAGGAATTCTGGATAAAAACAACTAGATACCAAGCGAGGAATTCTGGATCAAAACAACTAGATACCAAGCGAGGAATTCTGGATCAAAACAACTAGATACCAAGCGAGGAATTCTGGATCAAAACAACGAGATACCAAGCGGGGAATTCTGGATCAAAACAACTAGATACCAAGCGAGGAATTCTGGATCAGAACAACGAGATACCAAGACAGAAATTCTGGATCAGAACAACTAGATACCAAGCGAGGAATTCTGGATCAAAACAACTAGATACCAAGACAGAAATTCTGGATCAGAACAACTAGATACCAAGCGAGGAATTCTGGATCAGAACAACTAGATACCAAGCGAGGAATTCTGGATCAAAACAACTAGATACCAAGGGAGGAATTCTGGATCAAAACAACTAGATACCAAGCGGGGAATTCTGGATCAAAACAACTAGATACCAAGCGAGGAATTCTGGATCAGAACAACGAGATACCAAGACAGAAATTCTGGATCAAAACAACTAGATACCAAGCGAGGAATTCTGGATCAAAACAACTATATACCAAGACAGAAATTCTGGATCAGAACAACTAGATACCAAGCGAGGAATTCTGGATCAGAACAACGAGATACCAAGCGGGGAATTCTGGATCAAAACAACTAGATACCAAGAGAGGAATTCTGGATAAAAACAACTAGATACCAAGCGAGGAATTCTGGATCAGAACAACTAGATACCAAGCGAGGAATTCTGGATCAAAACAACGAGATACCACGAGAGGAATTCTGGATCAAAACAACGAGATACCAAGCGAGGAATTCTGGATCAGAACAACTAGATACCAAGCGAGGAATTCTGGATCAAAACAACTAGGTACCACGAGAGGAATTCTGGATCAAAACAACTAGATACCAAGCGGGGAATTCTGGATCAAAACAACTATATACCAAGCGAGGAATTCTGGATCAAAACAACTAGATACCAAGCGAGGAATTCTGGATCAAAACAACTAGATACCAAGCGAGGAATTCTGGATCAAAACAACTATATACCAAGCGAGGAATTCTGGATAAAAACAACTATATACCACGAGAGGAATTCTGGATCAAAACAACTATATACCAAGCGAGGAATTCTGGATCAAAACAACTAGATACCAAGCGGGGAATTCTGGATCAAAACAACGAGATACCAAGCGGGGAATTCTGGATCAGAACAACTAGATACCAAGCGAGGAATTCTGGATCAAAACAACGAGATACCAAGCGAGGAATTCTGGATCAAAACAACTAGATACCAAGCGAGGAATTCTGGATCAAAACAACTAGATACCAAGAGAGGAATTCTGGATCAAAACAACTAGATACCAAGGGAGGAATTCTGGATCAAAACAACTAGATACCAAGGGAGGAATTCTGGATCAAAACAACAAGATACAACTAGATACCAAGCGAGGAATTCTGGATCAAAACAACTAGATACCAAGGGAGGAATTCTGGATCAAAACAACTAGATACCCAGAGAGGAATTCTGGATCAAAACAACGAGATACCAAGCGGGGAATTCTGGATCAAAACAACGAGATACCAAGCGAGGAATTCTGGATCAAAACAACTATATACCACGAGAAGAATTCTGGATCAAAACAACTAGATACCAAGCGGGGAATTCTGGATCAAAACAACTAGGTACCAAGCGGGGAATTCTGGATCAAAACAACGAGATACCAAGCAAGGAATTCTGGATCAAAACAACTAGATACCAAGGGAGGAATTCTGGATCAAAACAACGAGACACCAAGCGAGGAATTCTGGATCAAAACAACTAGGTACCAAGCGGGGAATTCTGGATCAAAACAACGAGATACCAAGGGAGGAATTCTGGATCAAAACAACGAGATACCAAGAGAGGAATTCTGGATCAGAACAACGAGATACCAAGCGGGGAATTCTGGATCAAAACAACTATATACCACGAGAGGAATTCTGGATCAAAACAACTAGATACCAAGCGGGGAATTCTGGATCAAAACAACTAGGTACCAAGCGGGGAATTCTGGATCAAAACAACGAGATACCAAGAGAGGAATTCTGGATCAAAACAACTAGATACCAAGGGAGGAATTCTGGATCAAAACAACGAGATACCAAGCGAGGAATTCTGGATCAAAACAACTAGGTACCAAGCGGGGAATTCTGGATCAAAACAACTAGATACCAAGCGGGGAATTCTGGATCAGAACAACTAGATACCACGAGAGGAATTCTGGATCAAAACAACTAGATACCAAGAAAGGAATTCTGGATCAAAACAACTAGATACCAAGAAAGGAATTCTGGATCAGAACAACTAGATACCAAGAGAGGAATTCTGGATCAAAACAACGAGATACCAAGCGAGGAATTATGGATCAAAACAACGAGATACCAAGAGAGGAATTCTGGATCCAAACAGCTGGGTATGAAATGGAAGGATCCTGGTTCCCGACAAATCCTCATGATTTAAGGCGGTATCCTGGCTCTCGACTAAAAATTCATAAAAAAAAAACACCAAAGATTCAAGGATGTATCCTGGAGGTCTTCAGAGACAAAAACTCCCAAGATTCTCAGAAAGGGATTATAGATCCAATGTAGGTTTCAAACAAGTGTTTCCTCTGTTTAATGACCTTCTATATCTGTACCAAGTATAGAATATTGTCACAATTGCTGTAATGTGATTGGCAGGTCAAACTGCTGTGACGGATTGTTTTGGGTGTGTGATACAGGAGGATTACAATCATCACTCCACACAATCTATATATATCGGGTAATTAAGGATTGTGGCTCTTTCAAGGATCGCGTGATTGAAACTGTTTGATGGTTCGTGGTTCTGCGGTGAAGTTGTCAACAACTGATCATTGATCGGGTAAAACCTTCACGTTGACTGACGTCATACTCATTGCTCAATGTCTATTGACAGAGCGTACCGTTTAAATATTTGATGATTTTAAATTTCACCAATGACTGAATGACGACTGGTAGAAATTTTAATATCATACGTGAACATTTGTGAAAAAGACTTGAAAGAAAACGATTTTCAAAAATCATTTCATGTTGATCTTTAATCATTATGTTCACAACTTGAAATCGTGTTGTTGATCTGAAGTTGAAATTTGCAACAAAACCTCATCAGTCTCCGTGAAGATTTTTTCATGACACCTTAATAATCATTTCCCGTTTAAACAGGAACATTTCATGTTAATAGGTAAACCTCGTTAGTTCGGATATAATACATTTGTGAGAAAATTATTCTGGATCAAAGAACAGTATGGGATATACATACAGAAATGTATTATGATTCAGTAATCCGGACTTACTTTGAATATCGCCAGGAACAGTTGAATTTTTTACTTAGTAATCGGGAAAACGAATGATGGACCGAGTAACCGTGGAATGGTGATAGATATCACGACATATATTCGAGATCATTAGGCATCGTATCATGGATGTTCAATTCATTAATCCGGAAATCCTTGACATATGACAGCATATGCAATTCTATTGTTTCATTCATTAATCCGAACAAATATGATTCATATAAGCAATCCGGACACGTGATCCATCAGCATTTTCACCGTTAATGATGCTACTGCCCTGTTTCTCTGTCCTATATTAATTTTGTGACATTCTATATAAAGATTTAGTAATTTGAACATCCGTGATCTATCTTCAGAAAAAGCATTGGACTACGCTTATCATCGGCTTCTACATCTGTATATACATCAGATATCATAAAGCGTGCTAAATAAGATATAAACTTTATATGTTGAAGTAAACTAGGAACATTTGATATATTCGTCATAAACCATACTGCAGCAATATATTTCACTAATCCGGAAACATAATATCTCGCCATAAACGGAACTACAGCAATATGATTCAGTAATCCGGAAACAATTCGTCAGAAACTGTACTACAGATATATGTGTCAGTAATCCGGAAACATAATATCTCGTCATAAACCGTACAGCAGCAATAGAATTCAGTAATCCGGACACTTTTCGTCAGAAACTGTAATACAGATATATGTTTCAGCAATCTTGAAACATTATATCTTGTCATAAACAGTATTACAGCATCATGTTTCCGTAATCCGGAAACATATCTCATCATAAACCGTACTACAGCATTGTGATTCACTAACCCGGAAACGTTATATTTCTTCATAAATAGTATTACAGCGGTATGTTTCACTAAACCGGAAACATAGTTCTTCATAAACCTTGTTATAGCAATGTGTTTCAGTAATCCGAAAACATCAAATTTCGTCATAAACCGTACTACAGATATGTTTCAGAAATCTAGAAACGTGATATCTCTTAATAAACCATACTACAGCTACATGTTTCAGTAATCCGGAAATACTATATGTTGTCATAAACCGTATTACAGAAATGTGTTTCAGTAATCCGGAAACATGCTATATCGTGATAACCGTGTTTCAGCTATGTATGCAGTTATCCGGAGACATTTGATGTATCGTGATGCAGCTATACGTTTCAGTAATTAATCTAGAGAACAAACGATATATTGTCGTAAACCATCCTTCATCTTTCTGTTCTATTTATCCGATTAATTATGACATATCAAGAATATTTCATTTTTTTTTTTTGGACTCGCCCTCTCTACGTTATTAATCATCACTTGCTTGTACTAAGAAATGAATAACTAGACCAGTTCGGAAACAGACGACATTTTGTCCTGTGTGGTGTCTGAATAGGTATATAGTAGTCACTATCAACAATTACCAAACCAATACCTAACCCTGATCTCTGTGACGTAAACACCGGTGTCAATTTCGATCACACACCATATGAAATATCCTAATATCAGATCATCAATAAAATATCATGTTCTAGAAACATAACAATCAACACGACACTAAATGTGTGTTTCTGTATTCTAATTTTCTAAATATTATACATTACACAAGCTCTCTGGTACGACATCACACTGGAACTTCTATCGATACCATCAGCAGACTGCCATGGTAACACCAGTTGCCATGGCACGTATGACGTCATGGGAAGAGTCCGTGTCAGACTTCACGATGGAATTGATAAGGATAGTGGGGCCGATGGAGAATCGGCGTACTAACCTCACCCGGTATGATTGATTCTTCGCATGGGGCCAGATCGGTCGCTCTACCTGAGAATCTATCGGTTATTACACAGCCGCTTTTAAACGTATTTATTTAATACGCTTACAATGTTTGATCGGTAAGAAAGACACGTTGTATAATAAATAGTGTTGTGTTAAGCAGTCTCTCTCACACAAATACTGTAGTAATAGTATGTCTTAAAAGAACAGGGAAAATCCCACTCTCGTTCAGCACTCCTGCACACCAGGTTTCGGAACTAGGTTTCTGTCATGATAGTCCACAAGACTAGAGAGCTAATTTGTACATTTCGAAGTGCATGTAAACATCATATTTATCATTAACTAAGTACTGGAGGACTAATATAGATGATACACATTTAATTAATTTCCGAACAATGAAAAAATACTTAATTAAATGAATAAATAAATAAAAGCGAAAACATGAAACTAAGGAACATCAAAGTAAAATGACGCCATTTCATTACAAGCTGCAGTGCAACCGACAGTCAATGTCACTGTCATAACAATAAACTTACCTAACCGAGTCACTGTCATAACGAGTATTATACCTAACCGAGTCACTGTCATAACAATTAACTTACCTAACCGAGTCACTGTCATAACAATTAACTTACCTAACCGAGTCACTGTCATAACAATTAATATACCTAACCGAGTCACTGTCATAACAATTAACTTACCTAACCGAGTCACTGTCATAACAATTAATATACCTAACCAAGTCACTGTCATAACAATTAACTTACCTAACCGAGTCACTGTCATAACAAGTATTATACCTAACCGAGTCACTGTCATAACAATTAACTTACCTAACCGAGTCACTGTCATAACAATTAATATACCTAACCGAGTCACTGTCATAACAATTAATGTACCTAACCGAGTCACTGTCATAACAATTAACGTACCTAACCGAGTCACTGTCATAACAAGTATTATACCTAACTGAGTCACTGTCATAACAATTAACTTACCTAACCGAGTCACTGTCATAACAATAAACTTACCTAACCGAGTCACTGTCATAACAATTAACTTACCTAACCGAGTCACTGTCATAACAAGTATTATACCTAACCGAGTCACTGTCATAACAATTAACTTACCTAACCGAGTCACTATCATAACAATTAACATACCTAACCGAGTCACTGTCCGGGTAATGAACTAACCCCACCGAGTCACTGTCATAACAATTAATATACCTTACCGAGTCACTGTCATAACAATTAACATACCTAACCGAGTCACTGTCATAACAATTAACGTACCTAACCGAGTCACTGTCATAACAATTAACATACCTTACCGAGTCACTGTCATAACAATTAACTTACCTAACCGAGTCACTGTCATAACAATTAATATACCTAACCGAGTCACTGTCATAACAATTAATATACCTAACCGAGTCACTGTCATAACAATTAATATACCTAACCGAGTCACTGTCTGGGTAATGAACTAACCCCGAAGAGTCACTGTCCTAAAAATGAACTTACCTCGCGGAGTCACTGTCATAAATATTAACATACCTAACCGAGTCAATGTCATAACAATTAATATACCTAACCGAGTCACTGTACGGGTAATGAACTAACCCTACCGAGTCACTGTCATAATAATAAACATACCTCACGGAGTCACTGTCATAACAATTAATATACCTAACCGAGTCACTGTACGGGTAATGAACTAACTTACCTCACGGAGTTACTGTCATAATAATGAACTTAACTCACGGAGTCACTGTCATAAAAATAAACTTACCTCTCGGAGTCACTGTCATAAAAATAAACTTACCTCACGGAGTCACTGTCAAAATAATAAACTTACCTCAAGGAGACACTGTCATAATAATAAACTTATCTCACGGAGTCACTGTCAAAATAATAAACTTACCTCACGGAGTCACTGTCATAATAATAAACTTACCTCACGGAGTCACTGTCAAAATAATAAACTTACCTCACGGAGTCACTGTCATAATAATCAACTTACCTCACGGAGTCACTGTCATAATAATAAACTTACCTCACTGAGTCACTGTCATAAAAATAAACTTACCTCACGGAGTCACTGTCATAAAAATAAACTTACCTCACGGAGTCACTGTCATAATAATAAACTTACCTCACGGAGTCACTGTCTTGAAAATAAACTTACCTCTCGGAGTCACTGTCATAATAATCAACTTACCTCTCGGAGTCACTGTCATAATAATAAACTTACCTCACGGAGTCACTGTCATAATAATAAACTTACCTCACGGAGTCACTGTCTTGAAAATAAACTTACCTCACGGAGTCACTGTCATAATAATGAACTTAACTCACGGAATCAGTGTCATATTAATGAGCTTACTTTAGGGAATCACTGTCATAATGATAAACTTACCTCACGGAGTCACTAACAAAACAATGGACAGTGACTCCATGAGGCAGGTTCATCATAATGACAATGACTCCGTGAAGTAAAATCATTATCATGACAGTCAATCCATGAATTACATTTATTATTTAGACAGTGAATCCTTGATTTAAATTCGTAAGTTCATTAAACGGACGTTGGCTCCCGTGAGGTAAGTTCATTATACGGACGTTGACTTCATGAAGTAAGTTCATTTTACAGACAGTGACTCCGTAAGGGAAGTTCGTTTTACCGACAGTTACTCCGTGATGCGAGTTCATTATTATGACAACGACTCCGTGAGTTCAGTAAATTTTACGGATTTTGACTCCGTGAGCATTTAGCATTCCATCTCGGGTAGTTACGATCTCAATGAAACAATCCTATGATTCTCACATCTAAGTTTGCGAAAAACAATTAGTCAGACAAACGACAAACGGAAGCTACACCATACCGATATGCTTCTGGGCACTTCGACTGACTATAAATTCGTGAACAGGCGAAATGCTATGTGATGTCAACGTCTAGAAAACGGAACTGAGCCTGATAAAAGGAAAGATTCTGTCATTATCTAACGACACAATGTACTATAGTGCAGGTGGATTACACAAATAGATAAACACACCAACAGAACAAGATACATTTAAGTGATAATATCGTTTGATGTCACAGATGCTGACATTCTAATTCAGGTAAGATTGAGAATATCTATATTCCCATCAATGGTCGTCAGAGAAAATTAAATCGTCAGTAAAAGACGTAGTCTGACATTTATCCAAACCTATTGACAAGGGCAGTAAAGGAAGGAATGCTAAGAAAAAGCCTTGTGTATGGCAGGGTTTAGGCGAGGGTTCCTCGCCATTAACAACTTGCGACTGGAAACTGAAGTTACGTATCTGTAAGTTCTGAAAAAATTCTCTGGTAAGGCGGTTACAAAGCAGGCAAAGGGAGAGGTCTTATTTTAAATGGAAATCTTTCAGATGAACTATCAACGTGATAGTCATAGGGTCAAATGTTTCTTCAGCAAAGTAATAGTGAAAACACTCTCTCCGCCAAATGACGTCGAAATGCTGTAATGTATTTTGTTAGGTCTGTCAGCTTATGTTATAATATAGAGTTAAGAAATATCAATCGTCTTCACAGTTCAGTAAATTATAATATGTTAAGCAATAGTAATAAAGGAGTGTTAGGTAGGGGAGATTACTCATATCAGTCAAGATCAGAGGCGCTTTCGCAAGACAAACGCCAGGAACAGATCTTTGGCACGTGCAATTTGAGAAGTCCCGTCGTACCTCTACGAAACTAACATGCTGAATATAATCAGTTTTCAGAATTCCAGTATTAAAAGTAGTGTCGGTACACTCACATATATCTGGGAGCTTTATAGTATTAGTGAAATGGATGTCATCTTTATTTTAGTTAATTGTTTTATGCTTGACAGGAAGTTCCGAAACTGTATTTTGATCTTTACATCCAACATCCGGTACAAGTTTGTTCGGTGAATAGTGGAATAATTCCAGACCACCTGATCCGTTTCAACCGGGTTACGCGAATACAGCCATAGTAAGATGATAAGCAGGGTAGATAACTCATCATTACTCCTCTCTCTTTTCATGTATTTCCTGTCTGTGGCAGTTAACATGTAAGGCAATGTATGTCAACAACAGGTGAGATGTTAAGTAATGGTTAAGATGTTCGGTAGGGGAGATAAGTCCTCTTTGGTAACATCTCTTAACACCAATACGTTTGATAGTAGAGGTCACTGCTTCACGGCTTGTAAGACAGGGGAGGTAATTCGATCAACCTTAGCTAAGAGGATAGGTAATGTTTACAGTATTTACTTTAAAGCTATAAAATTAACGACAATGTAATCAAGTTCAATGTTCAATTTAACCCTGCTGTTAAACAAAACACCGAATTTCATTGGATTGCATAAATGTTTTCCCATACATCTATCAGGATGACAAGCATACGTTTTTGTCTATAAACTCTTATGATATTAACAGTAGTAAGTCTGCCCATATCTAAAGAAAGAAAATGACAAAAATCCTTATATATTATTTATTCTATTTAATTATCTGGCTTATCACAAATTACACATCTTTGAAAAATATTTGTTATATGGCAGTTTTAATCATCTGTGCTTCTTACCTACCACGTGTCTCGTGTCCTAGTGAAAGATTCCTCCGACACTCTACTGACCAAATACCTGATGTGGAACTAATAAAGTCCATCACCTAGGGGATTCATTATCATCAGAAGATATTTTACAAATTGTGATCAATCACTTTCCTATTTTGAAATATAACATATAAAAAATATTAGTACAGGTAACTCTACTTCGGTTAATCACACATGAAATTAAATTTACTTAACCAAGACAAACGTTCCATTTGTCAAATTTGTAACTATATAACAAATTTGTCAAACCTGCAGCTATATAATTAATTTGTCAAACCTGTGAATATATATCACAAATTTGTCAAACCTGTAACCATATAAGCAAACGATATTTCAGTAAAGATTGAATTATATCATCACCTGATCAAATTATAAAAAAACCCAATATATGGTAACTGTTAGCCTTTACACAAAAGACAGATAAGACAGTTATCTGTCATTTATCACGATTAATACACAGGATAACATGTAAAAAAGAATGAACACATAGGGCCCAGCCTTGATTATATATCAAGGTAAAAAATACAAAAGACTAAATTAATCAAAACTAAATGCAAATTATTTGTATATTTTCAACAAGTCTTGAGATAAAAATAAATTATTTTGAACACAGATGGAATGTTTAATAAAAAAAAGTACATGGTGATGTTTGTGGGGATCCCCGTTTATTGATTAAGATGTTTGACGGAGTCCCTGTTTGGTGATGAAGATGTGTGAGGGGGTCACTATTTGATGATAAAGATGTTTTATGGTAACCCTGTTTGATGATAAAGATGTTTTATGGGGTCCCTGTTTGGAGATATAAATATTTGATGAAGTCCCAGTTCAGTGATTTAGATGTATGATGGGGTCGCTGTTTGATTAATGATCTCAGTTTTTCAAACCATCTATGTACCATAAAACCACTACGAGGTTTTTGTTAGTCATTTTCTATAGAAATTATAGAATTACTTTTTGCAACCTGAAAAACAAAAACATTTAAAATTTGTATGACAAATTTGATTCATCATTTCAAAAATTCTTTAAATTGAGCATGGAATCTTGAAAAGAAAGATTTTTAAAGAAGTTGTGCAGTGTTAGACATAAGTTTGAAATATAAGAGATTTGTGCAACAGGGGCATCATAACATTACACACAAAAAAATGAACAAATGAAAGGATTTTTCTGTACGAATGAGAAATAATCCATATTTGAAGTATACTGTAAATGTACAACTGATGCTACAAACTTTCCCAAGTAAACCATCTTGTATGGTTATCTGATGCTAATTTTGATATCATCAATATCATGGTGACAAGTTCTATCGGACAGCCAGTACAACATACCAAATACAGCATGCAAAATAATTTATGTAAAATATTTTTATCAGGACTAAGAAGTAGATAATTGGGGATAATTGAACTGGAAAGGATACACAAAGTATCCATGGTTGCCTTTAGGCATAGAACAACTGAAAAGCATTCAGCATCTCAAATTACTAGGGCCTATTTCACTAAAGAGAACTTCACAATTAACATTTTGCATCCAGCGTAACTCATAACGCATTTCACATTCAACTTTTAGCATATTGTATTGGCTTTCAACAAGTCCTTAATATTGGTTAATATCAATACACCATACTATAATTCATTTCTCCACTTACAGTATTACCAAAATTCACCGCAATTAATCTCTCCACTTACAGTATTACCAAAATTCACCGCAATTAATCTCTCCACTTACAGTATTACCAAAATTCATCACTGTCAATCTCTCCACTTACAGTATTACCAAAATTCATCACTGTCAATCTCTTAGCTTACAGTATTACCAAAATTCATCACTGTCAATCTCTCCACTTACAGTATTACCAAAATTCATCACTGTCAATCTCTTAGCTTACAGTATTACCAAAATTCATCACTGTCAATCTCTTAGCTTACAGTATTACCAAAATTCATCACTGTCAATCTCTCCACTTACAGTATTACCAAAATTCATCACTGTCAATCTCTTAGCTTACAGTATTACCAAAATTCACCGCAATTAATCTCTCCACTTACAGTATTACCAAAATTCATCACTGTCAATCTCTCCACTTACAGTATTACCAAAATTCATCACTGTCAATCTCTTAGCTTACAGTATCATCACTGTCAATCTCTCCACTTACAGTATTACCAAAATTCATCACTGTCAATCTCTTAGCTTACAGTATTACCAAAATTCATCACTGTCAATCTCTTAGCTTACAGTATTACCAAAATTCATCACTGTCAATCTCTCCACTTACAGTATTACCAAAATTCATCACTGTCAATCTCTCCACTTACAGTATTACCAAAATTCATCACTGTCAATCTCTCAGTAATGGTTTCAGGGCCCAAAAAATCTATATAACAATTTACATGTTCAACTTTCCAAAACAGGGACATAAAGACAGTTAATAAGTGGTAGGATACAGTACATCAAAAACATCTTTATAAAACTGATCATTTGTTATGTAAATTCTATAGTAATCAATATTCAAAATCAATAAATCTATATCAATTAAAATCTTAAATTCTGTACATGGATTACATCAGTCTATGTAACACAGATATATTTAATAATAAAATTAGATTCTGATTTAACACATGTATATATAACCTTTACAAGAACCATTTCAGCACACTAATTTCATCACATTATCATTATAAAATGAGATACTTTAAAATCATATATTTTTATGGGGACAAATTTTATGGTTTTCAAAAATAAACAAATTAATTGGCACTTGATTTTGTAGTGAAACCTTGCCCATCAAATCCACTAGTACTATAATCTATGTTGACTTTTATCTGTTTATTATTCAGAGTACCTGCAAATTCAATGAAAATAAATCCCCCACGAAAATGGATGATTTTACAGTATACAAAGGATCGGATTAAACAGCTTTGATCCTTTGAACTAGTCAAGCAAGGCAAATTAGGACTTTACTTTCAAACCAACGTATAAGTTGATGTACATACAACATGTATCACAAATAATCAGAACACTACAGCATAGGTCTGGGCAGGTAAAACAATGTTTCCTATGAAAATTTTCATCAGTAAGACATTTATCTTGATTCAATTTTCGTTTTTATCTTTTTGAAGGAAGTTGTCTGTTTTAGCCAGAAGGATCATTTGCAATTGAAACATATGAATGCTCCCTGAAAACAACTTTATTGGACAAAAAATTATAACACAGGGCAATAATTCTGCAGTTAAGGGGTTTCAAGCACTGAATTTAGTACACTGTAACAAAGGGCACTAAATATGTAATTACGGGGCTGCAGCCCCTGAATTTGGTGTGCGGAACATTGTCTTAGTATGACCAATGTATACACCAACTTTCATGATCCTTTCTCCACTGTGCGCAAAGTTATACTCTGGATACAAATGGACAGACAGAAAGACGGACAGACAAAAAAAGCTACCCCAAAAATTTTCAGAAGCATTTTAAGATCACATAAAAAAATGTAAGGGTGTCTTTTAAGAAATTGTAATGTGCATCTACAATTCAAATGTAACAACCTAGTGGATATAGAATACAATCCAGGGACATCTTCATCATTTATACAGGTAAGGTTTACTGCTATTTAAACATGATTAGGAACACATTTTATGAAGTAAAACTTACAGGAAAAAAAATTAAGAAAAGAAAAAAATATCTTCTTATAAATATCTACAGTGAGACGAGAATATATTGTGTGAAAATGCTATAAAATACTAAATTTCTACCATTAAACTGAAAAATCTTTAAATACAATGTGAAAATGAACTCAAA
Source organism: Ylistrum balloti (assembly GCF_031769215.1). Classification (NCBI taxonomy): domain Eukaryota; kingdom Metazoa; phylum Mollusca; class Bivalvia; order Pectinida; family Pectinidae; genus Ylistrum; species Ylistrum balloti. The sequence continues at coordinate 91,748 of NW_026782751.1, read as the reverse complement.
TTCTGCTTAGTCTCCATTTGAAAGCTATCTAAAAATATTAAAATACACAAATTCCAACATTCAACAGCTATGTTTGACAAGAGCGTTTCCATCTGATGGAACTTACATAACACTGATAAGGCCTTGTGTGCCTTAGTAAGATATATATTATATAAAGGTAAGGCTGTAGAAGAGAATGCTGTATTTAATCTTACATTTGTATATGTATGTATACATCACATGTATAGACATTTCCTATAATCTTTGAATCAACAAAACTACAATCAATCATATTAAAAAATAAATGTTCCCAATTAGGGTTATTCCAATAAAACATCTAACTGACTTCAGAATCCCAAGATAAATCACTTCTATCCATGCTTTGGTTTCCTGCCAAATTTATATACAGTCAAACTTTGTTATCTCAAAGTCCGTGTGACTGTGGAACCACATACTTCAGTGTACTATCACTTTGAGTTAATCTTTAATCTGTACAAACAATTGTCTCTGTGAACATGTCTCTGTCTCAGTAACGTACCACATACTTCAGTGTACTATCACTTTGAGTTAATCTTTAATCTGTACAAACAATTGTCTCTGTGAACATGTCTCTGTCTCAGAAACGTACCACATACTTCAGTGTACTATCACTTTGAGTTAATCTTTAATCTGTACAAACAATTGTCTCTGTGAACATGTCTCTGTCTCAGTAACGTACCACATACTTCAGTGTACTATCACTTTGAGTTAATCTTTAATCTGTACAAACAATTGTCTCTGTGAACATGTCTCTGTCTCAGTAACGTACCACATACTTCAGTGTACTATCACTTTGAGTTAATCTTTAATCTGTACAAACAATTGTCTCTGTGAACATGTCTCTGTCTCAGTAACGTACCATACACTTCAGTGTACTATCACTTTGAGTTAATCTTTAATCTGTACAAACAATTGTCTCTGTGAACATGTCTCTGTCTCAGTAACGTACCACATACTTCAGTGTACTATCACTTTGAGTTAATCTTTAATCTGTACAAACAATTGTCTCTGTGAACATGTCTCTGTCTCAGTAACGTACCACATACTTCAGTGTACTATCACTTTGAGTTAATCTTTAATCTGTACAAACAATTGTCTCTGTGAACATGTCACTGTCTCCGTAACGTACCACATACTTCAGTGTACTATCACTTTGAGTTAATCTGTACAAACAATTGTTTCTGTGAACATGTCTCTGTCTCCGTAACGTACCACATACTTCAGTGTACTATCACTTTGAGTTAATCTGTACAAACAATTGTCTCTGTGAACATGTCTCTGTCTCAGTAACGTACCACATACTTCAGTGTACTATCACTTTGAGCTAATCTGTACAAACAAACGAAGAGTTGTTGTGAAGGTTATGTTACTTGATAATTTTGACAAATGGGACTATAAGATTATTAAAAACTTCAAATATTCTCTATGCTATTATACCCAGATATAAACATAAAAACAATTGGAAGAACTTGACTTGGTGACTTTTTGATATGGGTTAAAGGTCAAACAGATCCAATCCCAGGAAAGAAGAAGAGGTGAGGTTTCCGCAGTGTACTTTTATATTCAGACATCTGTGACATTTGATCCATTTCAATCTGAGGACACCGAGATATCTTTCTAGAAACCAGCTGGTTCACCTACAAAACAGAAAATTTGGACAAATTAAAACAAACTGCTAAATCTACCGATACAGAATATGAAGTCCTTCCTGTACCAATCACTGCGAGTTTGTAAGCCCCATATTTTGAACCTACCCTGTTTAGCATGGTACACATGTCTTCATTTTTGGCATACTTCATCAAAACTTGGACGAGGGCTTCAATATACCAGCTCCCACGTTCACGATTTCTCCATGCATAATATCCTATCAGAAAGTAAAAGAAGAACAATTTTGAGATAAAGTTTGATTTCAATTGTTATTGGACAACAACAGATAGTATCTATTCATCGGTGAAAATATACAAAATCTGACATTAACCTTTAGACCTATTAACCTTGACCTTTCCAGTCTACAGTGCATTTTTCTGTTCATCATAGGTGTAGGTGACTACCAGGTAGTGCACCATCAAAAGCAAACGTACTAAACTAACTGCTCATTGTTCATCACTGAGTTCTGACCAAGAATTTCTTCAGCTCAAAGAATTAATTCAAATCTACTGTTATTATTGGTCATTTTGATGCAGATTTTATTCACCTCATGAAAGAAATAAACAATATTTCCAGCATGTTGATTTTTAAGTAAAATATTAATTGAACATGTGCAAATACTAGAGTGAAAAGTGGTGGTCATTTAGTAATTTTAGTTGTGTACATTGCCTAGAGACTGAGTATGAGTAAGCTAACCAAATATAAATGAATCAGATGAGAGTTAGAGACAGTAAGAACATTCAATTATGCTGAAGAATCAAAACCCTAAAAGGTTATAAAAAGATTACCAGTTAATACCAATCTAACATTTAATAACAGGAATTCAATGTACATTATGGAATATTCCCCAGACATGTACAAGTGAGGATCAATCTTAGCTGTAGTTATAACAAGTCTAGGAACTTATGAAAGGGAGACAACTTTAGACATGTGACTGGGGCAACTCTGTAAACTCTGGTTGTTGGTGTTCTACAATTTCAACATTATCATGTTTTCTTCACATAAATGTGATTATAACAGAAAAAAAGTTTTAATAAATAGCATATAATAGTAAATAGTAATGATCTCGCATTAAAAAATAAAGGATAAAAAAAGAGGCCCAATGGCCTTAACAGTTACCTGAGTTGCAATGCATCTTGTAACATGTCATAGAAAAGTGACTTAACTACAACTATATTCTACAGATAATGCAAATGTAAATTGTGTGAACATTTACTGCTGTCCCACGCTAAGGCTTCTAACCAAGTTTGAATTAAAAGAAATAACATGGAAGATTTGAAATTTCCTATAAAAAAATCTTCCATCCAAGAACAGTAGAACATCTTTGAAATTCCAGTCAATTTGAAAAATTTTTGGCCCGCCAAACAGCCCCTGGGGGGGGGTCAGCTGAGGTCAATAGGTGCATCTCATAAAACTGTCCTCTTAAACTAATAATTCTAACCGTGTCTGAACTATTAACAATAAAATACAAACAAATTATGTTAACAAATGTAATTTTCTTCTATAAACTAGTAAACTTTAACCCCTCCCTTGTGGGAAAAGTGAGACACTGAGGTCATGAAATTTACAATTATGGAAAAGCATCTGAAGGCCTTTCCATTCATGAAGAGACTTGATTCCAACAAACCTTGGATTTGAGGAGAAGTTTCAATCAATATGACCCTTTTTGGCCCTTCCCCTAATGCCCCTGGGGGTTGGGGACCATATAATTTACTATTTTGGTATGCCTTAAGCCATGGAAAGTTTTGTGTAAAATTTCATTAAAATTAGTTCAGGAGTTTTCAAGAAGAAATCAAAATGTTAAAAGTTTACGATGCACGACGGCAGACAAAAGGGGTTTGCGATAGGTTATGCTGAGACCTTAAACACTATGCTGTGACAAATACTTGATCAAGTGATTCTTCCCCTTTTTTCTGAAAATGATGTTTAAAATTTCCATTTGACTGCAATAAAGTATTTTTCTTATCAAGAAAATTTGTTAAAAGATCTGATTTTTCCTTTTTTCACACACATTTTCTATTGCTACATACTAAGTTAATTTCCCCTGAAATCTAACAGTATACTGACAAAATTTAATTCTTTTTTACTGCAGTAATAGAGATTCAAAGAAGGAATATAACTCCTCCACAATTGTGATCACTTCTATTGATGTCTTGTACTGTGCTACATTGAGTACAATGGAAGTGGGGTGGAAAAGATTCCATGTGATATGTCAAGATACCAGATAATGTGAACTTTTTTGTCAGTTACTCCAGTTCCTTATATTCATCGATGTAATCAGGAGTCGCCATAACTTGTCCATAGAACTGACTTGTCAACAGAAATCGTTATCACTTGTCAACACAACTTCTCAACAAAATTTATAAAAACTTGTCAATAGATGTAACTTGTCAACAATTGCTATAACTTGTCAACAGACATAACTCATCAACAAGAGTTACTATAACTTGTCAATAGACATAACTCATCAACAAGAGTTACTATAACTTGTCAATAGACATAACTCATCAACAAGAGTTGCTATAACTTGTCAATAGACATAACTCATCAACAAGAGTTGCTATAACTTGTCAACAGACATAACTCATCAACAAGAGTTACTATAACTTGTCAATAGACATAACTCGTCAACAAGAGTTACTGTAACTTGTCAACAGACATAACTCATCAACAAGAGTTACTATAACTTGTCAACAGACATAACTCATCAACAAGAGTTACTATAACTTGTTACTATAACATCAACAAGAGTTACTATAACTTGTCAATAGACATAACTCATCAACAAGAGTTACTATAACTTGTCAACAGACATAACTCATCAACAAGAGTTACTGTAACTTGTCAACAGATGTAACTCATCAACAAGAGTTACTATAACTTGTCAATAGACATAACTCATCAACAAGAGTTACTATAACTTGTCAACAGACATAACTCATCAACAAGAGTTACAACTTGTCAATAGACTAACTAACTTGTCAACAGACATAACTCATCAACAAGAGTTACTATAACTTGTCAATCAGACATAACTCATCAACAAGAGTTACTATAACTTGTCAACTTGTCAGACATAACTCATCAACAAGAGTTACTATAACTTGTCAACAGACATCAACTAACTCATCAACAAGAGTTACTATAACTTGTCAACATAACTCATCAACAAGACATAGACATAACTTGTCATCAACAAGAGTTGCTATAACTTGTCAATAGACATAACTCATCAACAAGTGTTGCTATAACTTGTCAACAGACATAACTCATCAACAAGAGTTACTATAACTTGTCAATAGACAAAACTCACCAACAAGAGATACTATAATTTGTCAACAGACATAACTCATCAACAAGAGTTACTATAACTTGTCAACAGACATAACTCATCAACAAGAGTTACTATAACTCGACAACAGAAAAAACTCGTCAACAAGAGTTGCTATAACTTGTCAACAGACATAACTCATCAACAAGAGTTACTATAACTTGTCAGTTACTATAACTTGTCAACAGACATAACTCATCAACAAGAGTTGCTATAACTTGTCAGTTACTATAACTTGTCAACAGACATAACTCATCAACAAGAGTTACTATAACTTGTCAATAGACATAACTCGTCAACAAGAGTTACTATAACTCGACAACAGACATAACTTGTCAACAAGAGTTACTATAACTTGTCAGAGTTACTATAACTTGTCAACAGACATAACTCATCAACAAGAGTTACTATAACTTGTCAACAGACATAACTCATCAACAAGAGTTACTATAACTTGTCAATAGACATAACTCATCAACAAGAGTTACTATAACTTGTCAGTTACTATAACTTGTCAACAGACATAACTCATCAACAAGAGTTGCTATAACTTGTCAGTTACTATAACTTGTCAACAGACATAACTCATCAACAAGAGTTACTATAACTTGTCAGTTACTATAACTTGTCAACAGACATAACTCATCAACAAGAGTTACTATAACTTGTCAACAGACATAACTCATCAACAAGAGTTACTATAACTCGACAACAGACAAAACTCATCAACAAGAGTTGCTATAACTTGTCAATAGACATAACTCATCAACAAGAGTTACTATAACTTGTCAATAGACATAACTCATCAACAAGAGTTACTATAACTTGTCAACAGACATAACTCGTCAACAAGAGTTGCTATAACTCGACAACAGACAAAACTTGTCAACAAGAGTTACTATAACTCGACAACAGACATAACTCATCAACAAGAGTTACTATAACTTGTTATTAGATAGTAATGATCACATCTAGAACGATTACCAACTACACTGATATTTAAGTTTATGTATGATATTTACCTGACTGTGTTGGATAACAGATCAGCATGTCTGACATGGTTGGAAGTTGTCTCATGCTCGGATGGGACCCATCAATCTCATCTGCTTGTTTCCATGCTACACCTTCATCTAGAGCTCCTAATCAACAAATGAATCTTTTTTGTAATTTCACATTGGTAGGATTACAAAATAAACTTGTTTGATAATGCTCTATTAAAAGTGAGTTCATTATACTGGTTTCAAAATGTAAGATGAAAATCAGAAAGCCATCTTATTTTTCTAAATCAGAAAGTCATCTTATTTTTCTAAATCAGAAAGTCATCTTATTTTTCTAATTAATTGAGGCTGCAATGCTGGGAAGCAAGGAAAAATGTTTATCAAGAAAGACAATCCCTAACTCCTGCTGACCACCCTGTTGGCCATCTTGTGTTGTGGTAAATGTGCCGTTTTGGGTATATATATTCAGACCAAAAATGTACAATGCCTAATTCGGATAATTCTGTTAAAACATCTATCCTACTAATGGACTCCTGGTTTTGTTTAGGGATATTTCCCATAGAATTTAATTGATAATTCACTTAGAAGTGATACGGAAACTGAACCATCAATAGAAATGACTTAAGAGTCCTGGGGTCAAGCAGATGTTTTACTGGAATAGCTCTTTGGGTCAATGGAAATTAAACTTAAAGTTAAAGATCTGATTACTACTTTCAGATTACTACTTTCTGAGAAATAATCAACACACAAGAAATGCTTGTAAACATGTTAAATTAACAACAACGTGAATGAAAGGTGATTTGAATAACATTAACATCTACACATTCAATGAACACAGGGCTCTCACACCCCATTTTGGGCCTGGGGCCCTTAGAATTGGGAAAAATAGGGCGTTTTCCTTAGAATTGGGAAAACTTGGGGTCTAAATTGCTAAAAAAAGATACCATTTTGCATTGGCAATGAGCCGAATATTGGCCCCAAATCTGGCAGATCGAGAGCCCTGGATCATTAATCACTACAACTAAATGTAGTCAGGTTTCTGGTCATTTATTACAGCCTGCAAGTTATATCATACGATAATCAATTCCTACGGCTGCTACACCTGTATAAACCTATGTATTCTGTGTCTGCCTGTCTGGGTCAATGTTTACTGTGGTCACTCCAAAATAAACCTAGGATCCCCTGGTTAATTCATTTTTCCCTAAAAGAGTTCCCAGGTTGAAACTGATTTAACCTAACCGACATGGATGTAAATTAACAGAACCCATACACATTTGTCAGATTGTAGAATAACCACATCTTTACAGAACCTACAGAAATTTAACAGATTATTTTTTTTCTCAAACTTACCACCTCCACAAAATTCAGTACAAATTTGACAGATTAATAGTTTCAAAACTTACCACCTCTACAAGCCTGAATGAAGAAAATCTTTGGTTTGCCAATGAGACTTTTACAACTATTGTTGTCAAACAGAGAGAAGATGTCATCCAATTTAAGTTTGTTTCCATCTGTGCCAAACAGGTATCCTTCCTCTCCGTGACTGAGAAGACACACCACACAGCAGTCTGCATGGACATGATCCTCCAGAGAAGCAAATTGCTGCAGTTTTTTCCCAATATCCTGTCAGAAGAGATTCACTTTGAAAGTAAAGCTAGCAGTCATTCTTAACTAGTCACACGTAAAATTGAAGCAAATATCTTTTGTTTTTGATCAGTAGGTCAAGGATATTTGTAAAGACTAACTTGACTGTTCTTTTTTGTGTGAAAATAGAAAATGTCTGCATGGCATGAATGCCTCTACTGTTACACAAGTCAGAACCTTAAAAACTAATAAAGTATAAAACTTAATGTTATGATGGTAAATATGAACCATATCCATCAAGATCGCTTAATCACAAATCTCCAATATAACATTTCACATAAATTTGGACATACGTCTGCTGTAAGTTTGTCGGAATCGTTGTAGACTGTGACACAGAAGTGAAGCTGAGTAAGCAGATTGTGAAGGTTATCTCTGTCTATATTAGTTCCTCGTCTTGGTAACTTCCCCTCCACTTCATTAACATTGATGATCAGAGCTTGGCCCCGTGGAATCCTTCGCATCGCGTAAGACTACAACAAGTCATATGAACATGTCGTCAAAACTTTTTGAGCTCACGCTTTGCATAGCCGAGACTTCTTTAGAAGGAATAAAAACAAGAAAAACCTTAATTGTTATTCAATACTTAATCTTGATACCTTTTAAATTTATGTGGGTTTCTTGTGAAATAGTGTATAGTTGTTAAATTCCACAAGGTTAATATTTCCCTTTTGTTCTGGTTTGGGCAGTTTCCAAGTAATAAATTTGTACATATCTATGAACTTGTGTCCATGTACGGTATATAGGCATGAAAGGTATTTCGTGAGATTTTCGTTCACTATAAAGACGTTGGCTGGGATTTTAATTCTGCGCTATCTTTACTGATAAGGGATATAGTATAATTAAATTTCCATGAATATCACCAACTATACAGTATTTTAAGATGTAAAGGAATCATCCATTCATATTCATTCTCAATAAATTAATTCACTAATTTTGCACTTTTTTTGTAATAGGTGTCAATATTTAAGATAAACTAAATTATCACTGCTACAGAATAAAGGCTTATTATTACTGTAATGCACCACAATGACAGAGATGAAAATTTAATGTAAATCAGTAGGACTTTTTAAAGACATAAAAAAAAAGATACAAACTTTCTTGAAGTGACTCAGATAAAACTGCCGCTGACAAAGTGCAACATGTACGGAGACTGGTCCATCAGTAAGGTCAATATCTGGATCATCAAACTCTCCGATGGATTGGAAAGGAGGGACATGGGTGTTCCTCTGGCTGCCTGGGTCCACCATAAAGATTTCTGGATTGTACATTCCCTGTGATTCATATGATGTGTCTCTGACACATATTGGACCCCCAGATCCATCTCTTACAGGTAAAATCACAGTTTCTTCTGTCCGAAGTCGTTTGATACCTGTCAAATCAATGTTAAGTTAATTTGTTTCTTTCTGACAAACATGATACCAAAGCCTTCAACATTACATCGATTACAGCCCTGCCATACTGTGTAAATAAAATAATTCACATCTATAGTATCAGCTTAAAGAACAGGACTATCAGGTGTCTGTTTCTGGCAAAGCTAGATTTATTTGAAGGTTTTGTTAAAGATCAGAAATTGGGACATGAATGGAAATTACCGTGTTTTAAGTTTAAGTATTGCATATCTATGAGTATCTTATGTAAAATTATTTACAAAAACCGGGTTTTTTTCTAATTACATTTCATACAAATAGCTAGTTAATAATACATTCTGAAACTAACATGGAAGGCACAGGTCAATTATAGACTTGAATAAATGTTTGAACACAAACATATAAAACATTATTAAATTCATCACAGCTACTTGTACAGGGGCTTTCAGGGTCTGTCACACACATGTACATACATATGTTACAATGCAAATCACAACAGATGTGTCAATCCAAATCAAATGACATATGACCTGTTTTCCCATAGTCAGAAATATTTGCCATTTAAATGAGAAAACCATTTTCTTGTCATATGTTAATATTTGACAAGTTTTTTTTAATATCTGTTAGATAAGTTTGATAGATCATCAGAGGTCAAAGAAGATTAACCAGAAGTGTAGACCAACCACGACATCTAGCATGGCTGAAATCAGGTTACTTGTCGATAACAAAAGTTAAAAACAAAATTCCAGTAAATCTGAACAGCTTCATCCAAAATAAATGAATATAGACTGTACATTGCAAAACTAGATATCATTTTCACTCACCAGGATGGTCATGAGAGTCCTGACTGGGATTGAAAGGTCGTTTGATTATACCATCTGAAACACAGGATAATACATTCAACTCAAGAACAAAACTCTCAAATCACAATCGATCTGGCTTTGATTTTCCATCCAAGAAGCTCAAACTTTAGAAAAAAAATACAATATCGTAATGAAAAAAAAATAATTGAATTTGTCAGTAATATTCGATGGAAATCATTAACATGTTCACAGTGATTTTTTAAAGATTTTTCAGGCAAGTCATGAATATTGATATCACCCTTTTAGTATTAGCCTTTCTTCCACATACTTCCCAACTCCATATAAGATTTTAAAACAGAATATGCAGAAAAGCCGATTTCAAATATGATTGTGACAAAGGGATAAAGACTCAGATAGTGAATACCTTCATAATGTTTCAGTAACCTACAACTGTTACAAACGTACCTAGACTATCAGTGCGTGACAACATTTCTCTGTCACTTTGTCGTATTCGGAAATATTCCTCTTGTAAAGATGATCTCTGTCCCACATACTCTTGTCCCTGATGGGCAACAAATACCTCCCTGGGAGTCATATTGGGAAGGGTATACATGGAGTCCTTTGTCACATAATGTTTGGACCTGATTCTGTTGTTTAAATATTCCTCATGTTCTCTCTCTATATAATCTTGATTTTCAGTCAAGCCCTTTTGAGTATGCATCATATATGGCATCTTTTGAAATCTAGCTTTGTCTGGTATTGTGTTCCATGTGTTTCCATGGGAACTGTACTCTGACCACTCTGGGTCCTTCAGATGTTGATTTTCTGACCCGGCACCATAACTATATGGATTTTGTTTTTCCAAGTAAGGTTTTGGTAAATTGCTGTAACGATCAGGTCCCTGCTCCTGCATGATGGCCGCATACTGAAACTGTGATCTGCTTGGAGCAAGAACAGAGACCCCTGACGGACCAGCAAATTCAACAGACCCCGAGTTATTTTCTGAAATTTTGGTAATCTGGGTATTTTCTGGGATTTTTTCTGTTTTCTGTGTTGATGTTTCTGTTTCTTTGACACATTTTGTCTTCTCAGAACTTTGATCTTTTTCTTCTTTCTTTCCGTCTGATTTCAAGTACAAGTCAACAATATATTCTTGTTCAGTAGCAATGAGAGCATCACAAAAGCCTTGAAATGCATTAGGTCCATTCAAGACATCCAACAGTTTTTCAGTTCTTGCTTCAGGAGTTGAACACGCCTGGAAATTAATTAAAATAGGGAATTATTATAACAAATGGTTGCTAATGAACTGTTTCTATCTGACTTGTTTTACACAAGAAGAGTAGAAAAAGAATTACTCAAAAAGCAGAAAATGCAAATACATGTTACAAATAATTGTGATTCCCTTCACACAAAAATTCTCAAAAGCTGCCTTCTTCAAATGGAAATATTTCAGACAGAGGATAGGATCACAAATCTTTGTGTTGACCAAATCAGTCTTGGGTGTAATACTGAACATGTAGGATAAGCATAAATGTGTTGTACTTACTGAGTCTTCTGACTCTAGTGTTTTGTCTCAATTTCTGATAGTCAAAAAATCTTATAGAACTGTTCAATATCCAATTCTTCCAACAGAAAGACCAGCTTTAAAACATCCCTTCTCAAAATAATAGTTTGTTCAATGGGAGCATATATGAACCTTTCACTTTTCTGAGGTTTTAAGTTTTGAATACATGCAATCTTCATCAGTTATATGTGTTGAAAATTGCAGCACTTTTAAGTCAAAAAGAATAACTGGAACACTCCCAAGCCTACTTTAGAACACCTTTTTGAGCTCACCTGTATTGTGTTGCCGACACGTTTAGAAATTATTTTACGTGACAAGAGCTGTGTGATAAGTCCATCATCAATATTTATGTTATCGACGAGGTCCACTCGACTTGTTCGCAGAATCTCCTTGTGCTGCTTGTCCATTCTTAGTTTTAAAGCAGGCTCTCTGTCATTTTCTACAAAAGAAAACAAGAATAGAGATTCAAAACAAAACAAAATATTATCTAAATGTAAAATAAAATCATTTGTCTTTTCACCTGCCAGTAAGTTAAAAATCTGTTCATTCCACTATACTTTGACAGAGTAAAACTTGAAAGTTTTTTCACCAGATTTCTTGTCAAGCATCAGTCAAATGAATAAAAATCAATTATGAATCATACAACATAAATATCTCATATTCGAAAAACATTTTCAAAATTATCACTTTTTATGACTCATTTCTTACATGAATAAACTAATGGGTTGTAGATAGATAAATGACAAAGGAACAGTTTGTGGTATGGAAAAACAAAAATCAACTAATAAATATGGCTAATATGAGAAAAATTACCAAATATTAAATATTTACATTGTACATCTAATCATTTAAAAAGGCACACACACATGTACAGCAATTGATAACCACCAATTTCAGAATATAGTTTTACATATTTGTTTTCATAAAAATATCATTCATGTGCCCAGTGATGATTTTATGTAATATCTGTGTCACTGTTGGCTAACTCAAGCATCTCTGTTATCCAGTGTCATCAGGAAAGGAAGTGCAGTCACATTCAAATACATGTCTGTCATTTCAGGTGAATGAATTTGAGGTTGTATCCACACAACAATTTAACAAATAAATCTTCCAGTATGAACATACTTCATTACATTTATTCACGCATACATATTTGGACGAGATTCATTCTGCATGTCAAGACAACATGGTATGGTTAGAAATCCTTTCAATTCACAGCCACCTGGGTGTGGAAAAGTCTAATTTATGGAGTTTGATATGCAGTTGCAGTAGATGTAGCTCCTGAAGATTTGCATTTCTTCTCATAAAATATAACTGGTCAATTTAATCCCTTTGTCCCATTAATCGTTAGTTTTTATGTCATATCTATATATGACCATTAGACACATATCTCTTAATATATAATCTACAAGCAGCACTATAATATTGTAGTACTTCAATATGTTTGTAATACCTTTTAAAAATAATGTATTCTATGCATTCAGTTTACGTGGTGCATGATCGTAATGTTTTGTTGTTTATTATTGTACCACTGTTATAGTCATAAGCATTGCATACTAAACTAATGTTAATTGTTTCAAAACACAGATAAAATAAAAGTTCTTGTATTTTGTATCTTGTTTAACTGAAATAGCGTAGCTAATGAGTCTAAAGCTGAGGTCCGAATGCGCCAAAATACCCGTCTTAGACCCATGTCTGCAGACTACAGGTACAACATGTATCGTGTATGTGTTTTACGGTCTTCCTATTCACTATTTTGAAACATCTCTTGGTGGAATACAACGCTAAAATGAAAGGCGTTCTCGTTAGATTGAAAAATGAATTAACTTTTTTTTCTGTAAAATGCTCGCCCACATGTAACGACAGCTAGCGCCATTTTCAAAATATTGAAATAAGCACCAACCTATCGGTCGCGTGAAGAACTTATCATACAACCAACACTGGCTATATATATATATATAAATCCAGTTAATATAGAAATGCAGAAGTCCAAAGTAAGGATTTTCTTGTTGTGTGTTTACCTATTTCTGGTTCCTGCACTGTATTTTTCCAAGTTTCCAAACTTCGTCCATTTTCTCAACATGATTTTAACGCCTCACTGTTTGCTCAATGGGAGAGCGAAACAAGGGAAACAACTTATGTGAATGAAAATTTTATATTAGAATTAGTAAATTTCGTACAGCCCATTCGCAAATAGCTTGAAATGGATTCATGATTTTGGCAAGTAACAAGTAGATAAATACCTTCCTATGAAATCTATTGAATGGTAAACGGTAATAAGATGAAAGAAGATATTGGCTCATTACTAAGGCCATATTACGGTTTAACGGGACGTCTTATATGTCCCTGGTTTAAGTAAATAACTCTCTGTAACACTAAGATATAGTTTTCCCACTTTAATAGTCAATTATTTTTAAATCATGAAATGCCTCCATATGAAAGGTCCACTGGTCATAACTTATCTTAAATTGCCCGCACTTGTTTGCCTGCATTAGAATTCCGATCGATAATAATTGAAACGTGTCATTGCAGGATACGACAAACATTGAGGGATGGAGAAGTGGGTGGAATAAATGATCTTATATTGACAGGACATCAATGACATTTTTGGTTTTTTTTTTTTTTTTGTTTTTTTTTGTGTGTGTTTTTTTAAATATTATTTTTGCCTGCCGGATTATTTAGACAACCTTTTAATTCTTCCTTTCAGTATAAAATGCAAAATGATTAAAGTACCAATCAAGGGATAGATTTTGAAAATGACCCCTCCAGTAGTTGGCTAGAGATCCCTGCATGATCTTAGTTCCCGAAATGTAGTCTGAGAAAGAGAAATCCAGAAACTTTCACGAATTAAGGATAACAAACTTCCTATTCAAAATCAAAGATGGCCACCTGTCAGCCATCTTGTTTTTTCAATTCAATCCCAAACTCAAAATAGCACAACCAAGGACCAAGGGGGACCTATCGAAAAAATCATTTCTCAGTATTTTCAAACAAATAGCAATAGCAAACCTTCCTATTAAGAAATCAGGACGGCCACCTTTCAACCATATGAAATCTGAGAAAGATCCAAACAGCACTTCTCCAGAAATATGGCTGCCAGTCGACCATATTGTTTCCAAGATTGGTACCAAAAAATTAAACAACTCGAGATAAAATGTAGCCTACACATGAAATATGAAAATTATTCATCAGGTACTTCTCAAGAAATAGAGATAACAAATAATTGATGTCAAAAATGGCTTGTCGACCAGTATTTTTTTTCTGGATTAGTCCCAAAAGCAAACAGGCCCTACAAGGGACCAAAGGAAATCTACATATGAATTTTGGGAAAGATCCATCCAGGCCTTCTACAGGAATAACAATAACAATAACAAATTAAGACCGTTAAAATACAAGGTGACTTTTAGCTTTTCCGAACAAAAGGGACTATGCACAACTAGGGACAAGGTCCCTATGACCTATGAAATTTGAGAATGATTCATTGAACAACACATCTTTAGAAATAGTACTGTCAAAATCTAAGATGGCGGCCATATTATTTTTCAGATCAGTTCATAAATCAGACAAGAAACAACTAGGGACCAAGTGAAATCTAACGTAAAGTTTGAGAATGATCCATCAAGCACTTCCCCAGAAATAGCCAGAAGAAATTATTACTGTGAAAAAATCCAAGATCGTCACTGGTTGGTAATTTTGTTTTTCCAAACTGTCCCAAAGTGGTATATTGTACAACTAGCAACCAATAGAAACCGTACATATGAAATTTGAAAATAATCAATCCATTACCTTTCAAATCTTGACAAAAACAAGAATTATTTAATGTTGAACAGATGAACAACAGAATGCTTCAGACCAAATTTGGATGAAATACTGCCATTCTTACAGCAGGAATGATTCCTCTTGTTTCCCTATTGGTTCCCACCCTGCTACCCCTATGGGGATTGAGACTCACCGTTTACATAAAACTGAGTTCCCTTCAGCCAAGGATGCTTTAGACCAAATCCTATCATTCCGACAAAAAAAATATTCTAAATAATTTGATGTATATCCCGTTTGGGGCCCACCCTGGGCCTCTTGGAAGCGAGGATCCACCAACATTACAAAAACAAAATTTCTTTCCCATTCTGAAGACTGCTTTCATCCAGATCTGCTCAGTTGTCCGTAACTAGTAGAGATTTTTAATAAAAGCTGACATAGAGATGGATGGACTGAGAGATGATGGATGCTGTGTTATGCTAAAAGCTCACCTGGCCCTTTAATTAGGCCACGCAAGCTAGTAAACTGTAGCAGTCAAAATCAAAGCTCAATATCCACTTTGAAAGGCAAAAATCACAACAATGAATGTAATTATAATCAAATTTTTTAATTGCAATGAACATGGAGATATAGGTGGTTAACTGAAAGACATGTTCATTACACCAATAAATAAGCTTGAATTATATAACAGCTGTAACACAAAAAACTATTGGTGATCAAAATACATGCCATGTAATTCCTATAAGCTCAATTATATATACATTTATATATATCTAACCATTTAACTAAATAGAACAGCAAGTGCATGCATTGGTGAAAGCAAAAATCTTTCTAGAGTAAATCATTGACTAGTTATTATTACACGATATATGGCACCAAAAATAAAAATTATTATGCAAAATTTTGTTAAGAAATGTTATGGAACCTTATCTTCTGCCAATCTATCAAATAATACTACTTGTAGCAAGCTGGTTCCTTAATGTGATATAATACTTGAGTTGGCTAAAAGCAAGTATGACATTTGATTTCCTTTTTTAAAATGCTTTTTTACACTATAAAAGCAATAATAAATAACATACATCTCATTCCACGTGCTCCGTGATATCACTGAAGTAAATAAGTGGTCATTAAAAATGTAAAACAGTTTTTGAGTACATTTTTACATTAAAAACTTCAGCTTAATACATTATATGAATATAAAATACACAATATCAACTAAATACATCAAAGTAGAAACAAACACAAGACTTTTGATACAACTTATATATTGGTACATGAAGTTTAAACACACAAGCCTCCGTTTGATATATTTACCAAACTTTAACTAAAAATGTTGAGTAAAAATACAGCTATGCAAGTTAAGAATATCTTTGAATTCAGCTTTACCGATGAAGAAAAATAGATATTCATGTATGAAATTTCTTGTTCACATGTAGAAAAGTTTAGAGACATGTTTTGTATCTGTGAAATATTTTCTGGAGTATGATGGTTTTAACGGATTTTAGGAAACAAAAATATTGAAATAATGAAATTATACTCAAAGACCAATCCTATATCATATCATTAAAAACTTCAATCAAGAACACTTGTTTATTATGCAAGGAAGTGGCAACTATAATTCCTCAGTTGATTGGAATTTTTTCACAAGATACAGTTATTCATTAACTCCTCTAAAATGAAGATTCAGCTTAAACATGTAGGATTTTACACGAGTTTCTGTTTGATATGTAAAGTTATGAAACAAGTCTAAACATGCTTCATTTGATCTCAATGTTGAATTTGGTGAGCTAAAATGAAAAATTTGTGATGTCTGTCATAATTTATAATCCTTTTCACAATGATGTTTCAAGCAAATACTGCAGAAAACAGACAATTCTAGATTAAACTTTAAAAGTAATGTCTATGTCTATAGTCTCCATGGTTACAACACAATGCCATCTGTATGTGTGTGACATCATTAGAGTTTTTAAAGTGACGTCACATGAGTAATATGCAAAAATATGACATGGTTAAATTTACTGAATTACAGGACAATCGTGTCATAAATGAATTTCTCCATGTAAACTAGATAAATCTGGATTAACATAAAGGATATTTGTGTTTAACATACAAGACTCAATACCAAGGAATAATGATGGATAAGTCTAGAGTGTCATGCCATCAAATTTACAATCCTATTACAAGCAATTTACAAGCAACTATTGTCTCTGTCTCAAAAACTGTATCATTGTAATTATGGAACAAAGTTGTTACCCTTGAATATTGCATCTATAGCTTTATTTAAGTCTGATATTCTAACACAAAAAAGTGAAATTATGGTTGGAAAAGTAGAGGGAGGGGAAATAGAATGAATTGTGTCTACTGTCCATAAATGTTTATGTACTTTAGGTCTAGCTTTCCTTTAAGGGATAAAGATCTGTTGATTTAGTCTACAGAGCTTGGTCTTGTTTTGTGTGGCTCCAAGAATATTATGAGTTCAATTGTACACTGCATTGACCCTTATCATCCAAAGTTAGAGAAAATGGGTCAAACTACAGGAATTTGCATAAACTGCAAACACCAAAAATTCCATCTACCAATACACTCTATGAATCAGAGCTCTTCATCTTTACATCACAATAAAAATTATCACTACACATAAGTGGTAAATTATATATGGAATTTATAAATTCACAGTTTAGCTATTAAACATGGTTATATAACTTCTGAAGTACCTTTTTCAGTGGAGCTACTCTTAATTCTGATTTCTGTGTTCTCTGCATCAACAGCCATACATGGTCTTTTCAGTATTTCTCAAGAAATAGCAATAACAATCTTTATTGAAAAAATCTGAGATGGAAGCCTGTCAGCCATTTTGTTTTTCTTATCAGTCCAAAAATCAAATGGGCACAAATAGGGACCAAGGGGAGTCTAGATATGAAATTTGAGAAAGATCCATCAAGTTCTTCTCAAGATATAGCAATAACAAAATTGTTTATGGATAGACGAACGGGCAAAAGACCCAGGACATAGGTCAATTTGAACAGCAGATGGTGGGCTAAAAATGAGAAATCATGTAGCTAATTTCAAGTTCAAGTACATGCAGTTTACATTTATAGAAAATTTGAATATTTTTTTGTTGGAAAGTATGCTATGTTACAGTATCTCCCTTTGAAATTTAATCTCTGTTTCTGATACACCCAAAACTATGATACTTGTATTATAAAACAGTACAGGGAATGGCAGCAGCGAAATGCAGTGAAAATAATCAAATGGAATATCTAGAATAAACACAATTTACATCAATTTTCTTTGTGGAAGACAAAATGGCATAAATTTGAAGAACACCTTAGTTATCTTGTATTGTAATAAATATATGTACTAATTTATACAAACATAAACAAGTTGATTCAGCTAGTAGTTTAATTTACATACTGCATATTCAGTCCTTTCAATGAGTTTGATATTTTCATGTTTTCACCATTAATGAGGAAAACTGATTTAAAAGCTGAACAAATTAAACTGAAATCATGGGAATGTCTAACTGTCATCGATATTAATCACTCTAATATCAACTTGTAAATAATCATTTTGATTGTATTTATTACAATGTATACTAAATTGTGTATTAGAAGACCACAGAAAAATGTTGATCTGATGAAACCGACAACATTCTGCACCCCTACCCTGTCAAGCTTATCAATATAGAGTGGAACAAAGGGCAGTAATTCTGGGTATCAGAAGGAGCCGACAACAACTCTGTGAACTGTTTGTCATACCCTCTGTCACACAGGGAGAAATGATTTTATTCCATACTTCACAGCTGTGCTTGCTAAATAAAGATAAATAAGTCTTTTCCTAAGAAAAAACTTAATTCATGCTTTCATTCTTAACAATGCATCACTCACAGGAGGATCCATCATCAATTTATGTAGTGTAGGAATGTCACAACCCAGTCCTTTGGACCAAGTGAATTAAATAGTCATAAACTATATTAACTACAGTACTTAATAAAATATGTTACTAATAAATACAGTAATTAAATAAAATCATAATAATTTTAATATGTGCTCATTTACATCAGTAAATCTATGATGCAAAATCTTGTGTTACTTTATCAAGACATGCTGAATGAATTAATAAACTGTAAAAGAATATTTCATCGAGGAAAATTACATGAAAATTTACATTGAAAAGTCTTTTGTTTTGTTTGGCAGTATGCTAAAATATGAAAGGCCTATTTTCATGGCCAAAATGAGTGTTGTCTCCGTAAAAAGAAGAAAAGAATATCATTCATTGCAGTTTTCAAATTCAAAGAAAAGTTTCCTTGTTTTCCTCAAATCATAAATGTACATACCTTCAGAACAAAATAAATGCATGTTCCTGACAATTGTTGGCAATTGATCACAAGAAAAACATAATTTTAAGAATATTTCAAATCAACAATATCATTTTGTTCATCAAAATATGAGGCAAAAATAAGAAAACAAGTACAAGTGGTATTAAGGACTGATATAGCAAACCTCAGACCTATGTAGGAACTTGGATCTCTTTATCACAAATTTGTACAGCAGCTATATGTATGCATTGAGTGTATTGTACTCATCAAATTGTGTTAATGATGTGCAATTATCAATAACTACCAGAATGCCAACATAAAAAATATCTCCTGATTTTAGAATATATCAATATAATTTCAATTAAGTGTATTAAATTCTGTCATTTTTCCTATAGTTTTGAATGCTGATTGAAATACTTCACAAAAAGTAACAGCAATAATTAATACAATGAGATCTGAGTCACTTCAACATACTGTATCATCTTTTATCATACAATTGGCTCTTCAGGTCAACAGTTAAACACTGACACTAAGTAATGAGGCAAGAAAAAGCATTACCTGGCATTTCTATTTAATTTGTGAACTTGCAATAATATATTGGTAGGCTCAAAACTACAACACCAGGCAAAGACTTGTAAAGCCTGATAATTCTTCACTTTTTACACTTCATACATACAGTATAGATAACCATTGAGTAAGCCCTATAATGAATTTGAGATTCAATTAGCATTTGCCTTCTGAATAGAGACATCTGTGTAAACAGGAAGTGGTTTCCTAGACCCATTCACGACGCTACCAGGTGGACCTTCATTTATTTTAGTGTAAGCATACAAGAAGATTCCGAGAATCACAAGTACGTTGCCACACCACCACATCAAAGTTTTATATTCGTGGTAGAACATGATTGCCAACATCGTCTGTATCACTGACTTAGCATTGATACTGATATGATGTGTCACAGGAGATGTGTATTTCACTTGTAATGCACTAACCCAGCCAATTGATAAGCTAAGAAAGCCAGAAAATGTCAAGAACATCCAGAAGCTTGCATTGGTCACAAGATCTGATGATAACACCTGCTGAGCTTGGCCAGAACTGATGACAAGTGGCAGGAAGATCCACACACTGTTTATGTTGTTATAGTAGGCTTGCTTCAAACTGTCACCATCTAAAACCACTTCCACCCTCTTGAAATAAATTCCACAGACTGCATTTGCTAAACTTGCAAATATTCCATAGATCATTCCCCAAATACTGAGGGTACCAGCATTATCCTCTTGGTCAGTGCCAATAACAAATCCCATGATTACCAATGCACATGAAGCAATTCCTAAAATTGGGACAGACTTCTTCAGAATGCAAAAGGAAAGTATTATAGTGAAAATCAATGTGAAAGATCTAGCCACCTGGTAGAAGGCAACACCAATATGCTTTAACATTAAATTGTTGAAAGTCAAACCGATGACAAAAGAGAATGAGAGTTTAAGCATATCACTGTTCAGTAACTGATGTAGATCAAGTGTGGGGAGTGCCAGACCCAGGCGTAGGTGTCCAGACCACCATGTAACTAGTTTGATGAGGAAAACTGCTGAAAGACTTTGGTACCAAGCGACAAATATCGATAAATCGTTGATACCATAACTACCACTCAGGATGTGCTTGTTGATAAAAACCATGGAAATAGACACAATCCAATACAGGGAGATGACACATGCAATCTGTTGTGATGACCGTTTTGTTTCCATAGTAGAATCAGAGGAACTTCATAAACCAGGAAGTTGAACTCAATAAGATCTGCTGAATGGATTTCAAGTGATGTGTCCCTATTTCACCAAGAGGTTCCCTGACTTGGACTTTGCTGCTCCTCAATTTGTGTCAACAGGTTTCCTAATAAAAACAAAACATTTTTCATCACATTTACATCTAATACACTGCCACAAATTTGGTACAAAAACAGATAAAGGCAATCAATGTTTAAAATCAGAAATCTGATGCAATCATCAGCAGCAGCCACTAAGGTTAATATCAGATATAGGATATCAACAAAACATTGACCACATTCATCAAGCTGAAGACCAAGTTGAGAGAATGAGTAAACAGGCTGGGAACATACATGATGTGACTGACGAACTATTCACTGCAGAGGGTTTTTTCTTGCTGAATTCAGACACATTGGTGTGGTGTAAAGGTAGTCAAAAAGTGCTTTTCTTTCTTTCATCATTACTTCTTAATAGCAATACAAAATGACAAACATGTATTCAAAAAATAGGAGACCATGATGGCCTATGTATGGTATAAAATATAATTCATATTCGTAAACAGAAACTTCAAAATTGTTGTTTAATTTGTTTACAATTTAATAAACTATACACTGTACATGCACAGGTGTAATCCAATGGACAGCCACACTTTATCATGTACAGGTAAGTGAATCTATGTTAAGAACATTATCACCAGTGTATTTTTTTTCTGGCAAACAATGCCATCTTATCAAAAGCAAAGATGATTAATTTTAATATAAAAAAGACAACATATGTAGCTACGATATACATGTAGATTAGCACGAGAATGAGAAGATCACAATTTGTTTGGATTATCAGTTAATCGCTAGTTTATAAAAGAACTATACACCGGTACCAGGAATTCTGGTACCTATTCACTTTCATACAGAGAATTTTCTTCTGGGTAGATTAGTGCTAAAATTATAATGCAGTATTACTGGCCAGATTCTTACTCATTAATGAGAAAAATACTCTGCTCTGTAATGAAAGGAAGTGTTCCAATGCACCCTCTCAAACTCGTGGATTCCAAACCTGCTAACAGACTAGCTAACGTATAGCTTGAGATGAAGAAGAGAAAGAGAAATTCTATCCATCTTGATACTGCAGCACCCTCTTAGTCTTACGAGTATCATTGGCCTTCATGTATATGCCTTCCAATGTTCATATTTGATATCGCAATTTCTAACGCTTAAGAAACGTATAATCAGTATTCATAATTGTGTAATTGTTTACCACATATCTGCACATCGCCAGGTGCATCTTCCGTGAGTCTTCCTGTGTGTTCCCCTCTGCTTCATACAGTCAACGTCATGTAATGTCTTGATGGATAACAGGCCATGCACCATAAGATTAAACGTTTGTATGACTACGATTATTCTCAGATTCTGTGTATGTTAGGCCTGGCAAGAAAATAGGTTGAGTCGGTATCTTGTTAATTAGACAGAATTACTTTCTTAATTTACGTGAATATTACGTGAATATTACATCTAGAAATATAAATAGCTATTGATATAATCAGTTGCATTTGTTGTCAAGAACAAGATGCAAGAATCACGGATTTAGGCCAGATATCTAAAGAAGAATATTTTTTGTTATGTTATTTTCACTCTGATATGTTGTTAAAACGGGTAAATTATAAATATTCATGAATCAAGGACTTCGAATAAGTCCGTGCGGAAACCTAACTTGTCGATAACATACAATGTCCAATTCACAAAAGATGAGCAGGTGTCAAGAACTGTGACACCTTAAACTTTTATTTAACCGCCACTGATGGCGACGAAAACTTTTTTATCATTATTTAACGAAGTGCTTGACATTATTATTTTGCTAAGGAATGAAATATTACCATGAATTGTATACAAATTAAATTTATTATATGAAGAAAATCGGTTTCAAATAAATGGCTCTGAAAAGTCGATTAACTTTCCATTTGACACGTACACACTTTTTATGGAAAAACCATTTTGTCAAGGAAGTCGACATTCTTACATAATGACTAATACTAGTATGCTTAAAATTTGGGAACCATTTCTCACAAGTTCCAATGTATTACATATAATTCAGTTGTGAAAAAAATCGTTTGTGTGTTTGTGTAAGGAGGGGTGTCGATATAGTCATTGGGAAAATATAATAATAATAATAATAGTTAAAAGGAATTAAAAATGGGACATTGTAACAGATACAGATTAGGAATGTTCTGTTAATTTCTGAGTTATGAGGCTTGGCGTGTTTGATGCTCGTTAGTATACCCTGTTGATTCAGTTGTTCTTTACCAAATTCTCATTTGTGATTGTGATGTTACCTACTTGGAATGATCAATATTTACATGGCAGATTTTTTAAAACACTTTACCCAATATTAGATGTAGAGACAAAACAAAACTTAATTTCTTTTTATTTGTGAAAAAAAGTATCAATGCACTCTAATGCAAGAGCATGTAAATCTCTAATCGGCAGTTGCAATTGTGTCTGTATTAATCAAAATAAATTACTCAGTCATATTTACTTTCGAAATGTGTTAAGATTTCATACAACTTACACTAAATATAGGATACTGTCATAACCTCTCTGATAGCCCCTTATAGAGAAGTAATATAATTATATTGGGGAAACCGTTGAACGTTAAATAACACTTGCTGTTCCAGTCTAATGATTCTCATGGGAACGTCGAAAAAGTAACCGTAATAATTTGTTTATATCAATGCATACAGAATGGTGTCGGGTGCAATAACTGACCAGTGTAAAATGTGCCGTCCTCTTTAATTTTATGACTACGCCCGTTATCTGTTCTCCTGTTATACCTTTAAGCAGTGTCAATATTCAAGATGGCTTATATGCAAATAAACTGAGTGGGCTTAACCAGTCGCACGTTCTTTCCAACGAGAAAAACACGTCAAACGGCGGATTTTTCAAAATGCGATATCGGGAAATAGAATTTATGAATTCAAGTAATCCAGGTATCCGTCATTTTCCGGGCGTTTTATTCGTGTTTTACTCCGAGCCAAAATTACTTGCGCAAAGTAATCCGGTCTATTTATAGAATTCCCATGGCTACATTAAACGAGATACGTATTCGTTTGTCTTTGAAACGTATTTAATGCTCTGTTAATTTTTTTTCTTAATTCTTTAATATCGATTAATTTTCTCTTGATAAAACATATCATTGAATATAAAAATAACTTTTCCATTTATGGACTCCCCACGTAATGCTGCAGAACTAGTCACATACAAGTCACGTGAGCGTCTGATACACACTTTGATTCCGCCATCTTGGTTGTAGAACACACCATTCCATCCTTGTTTCACACCTTACCGCAATATCAGATAATCGGTGTTCATTGGCGATTGTTAAAGGCTACAGTTCATCGAAATGGCTGGAGATTTATCAAGAGAAGAGCATGTTGCGTACGGCAAGTTAGCGGAACAGGCCGAAAGGTTTGAAGACATGGCATGTAATATGACCCAAGTGGTCAAGACATGTTTCAATACCGGGGAAGAATTGACAACTGAAGAAAGGAATTTACTATCAGTCGCTTATAAAAACGTCGTTGGTGCCAAGCGATCGTCATGGAGGGTGACCAGTGCGCAAGAATCGAAGAAAGGTACAGACAACGAAATAGCCAAATGCTTGCGACTACAGATCGAAAAGGAATTGACGAGTATCTGCAATGATGTTTTGGACTTGCTCGACCAGTACCTACTACCCACATGTACAAAATCAGAAAGCAAGGTATTTTACAAGAAAATGAAAGGCGATTATCTTCGTTATATGGCAGAATTCGCCACCGAAAATAAAAAAGAAGTTGCGGCTAAAGCCGAAGCTGCTTATGGAGAAGCTTTCGATTTGGCCAAAGCTGAAATGCATCCTACTAATCAAAGCAGATTGGGGCTTGCTTTGAATTATTCGGTCTTTTACTATGAGATCATTAATCAGCCAGACAAAGCTTGCCATTTAGCTAAAGAAGCATTTGATGAGGCCATAGCAGAACTGGATTCTCTGGATCACGAGTCCTACAAAGACAGCACACTCATAATGCAACTTCTGCGGGACAACTTGACCCTGTGGACAACTGATAATGAACAGGAACAAGATCCGGAAATTGAACAAGACAATTAGACAAAGTGCAGAATTGACTGATGATAGATCAAAGGACATTTTGAAAGTGGTAACCTTGTCTGTCCATTCATTAACAAGCTCATTTTATGTGGTCTCTAATCTTTGCCTGTAGATTAAAATCTGAATGTTCCATATTTGGCTAAGAAGGGAAATGGCGTTGGATGAAGTTAATTGAACTTGACCACCTGTGATGAAGGTTTTGTTACAATTATCAATTGACAGTTTTGGTGGCAACAAATGATTGGTTTTCATGAATCAGTTATAGACTTTATCGCGTCATGATTATGTGGACTGCACCTGTTTGTTTCCTCCCAGCTGTACAAGTGTCTAGATTATTGACAAAGCAATGAATGGTATTCTTATTTTTGTCATTGATCAGTTTGTACTGTATTTCAATCTGGATCGGAAAGTGAAATTTGAAATTCAGAAATTTGATGCCAAACCTGATAATTGTTAAGAAATTGCATTTGCATCGTTTGCATGCTGCCATGGCCTCACAAGATATCTAGAAACAGTTTTCACTCAATTAGCCACATTTTCAGTTAATATCACTGATATTATCCTGTCTTAAAACTTGTGAGGAAAGTTTTTCATCAATGTGTTTACTACATTGATATACATATTTGTTAATCATCATATACATTAATATTAGTATACATATTGAATATTGGATTTCATATATTTTTTTTAAAGCCACATGTTCTGCTGTTAATTTTATAGACTGCTTAAGTCATCCTATCATTTATAGGTTATAGTAAAATTAGTTTATTTAATTTTTTATGTCTTAATGTTATTGCTGAAGTGAGTACCTGGTCTGTATGGTATATGTAGATATATATATAGGATTAGACAGTGAGCATTTAATCCATGAGGAGTACATCATTTTATTATTTAATTTGTAGGTAACATTTTGCAGGTAGCGCACATTTCTGGACTATTTGTTTGGTGCTCACTGAAAAATTATGAAACTATATTTCACTATCGTGATTAACAAATGAACTAAAGAGATCAAGGCAACTACCTGGCCAATGCTAAGACATAATATTTGTATCATTCGAAATATTGAACTTTCAGTGTAATGTGACATGTAGTTCTGGTTTGGATTTTTATGTTGAATATTGTAATCTTGCACATTGATGTGAAATTTGCACAATATTTAAGGAGCACAGATGTTTAAATATCAGTATCAAATGGGTTAAGAGAAAATTGTAAAACTAGTTTTCTGTCATTAAATCTCTTTTTCTACCTATACTTTAAGTTGGTTCTTGTCTATTCCCTAAACATTAGGGCTAGAAAAAACTATTTTTTGCTACTCGTCTGTCGGGCAAGTGAAACTTGAAATTCACTTGCCCGAATCCAATATTCACTCACCTGAAGAGAAAAGGCAACAAAACATAATTTAAGGAACACAAATTTTATTATCAATTTCTATGTCAAATGTTTGAACTCAACACTTGCTTTTTATTGTTTTACTCATATTTAATTCACTGTTAACACGAGCGTGAACGTCAACTTTTTGACAGTAACTACGTACACAAAACAACCTTGTTTACAACATTTGTGGTGACGTAATAGGTTTTCGCGTAGTCTACATCAGCCAGAATCTTGACACGTGGTGTAAACAAGGATACTACATCGATGTATTTGATCGACTATCAGTGGATTTAATTAGTTTTAAGAGTGTTTAAGTTGATAAACGTCATTTATGATGGAATATTCAGTAGTCAGAACTACAAATTTCACTCGCCCGCCGGACAAGTAGCTGAAACAAATCACTCGTCTGCAAGTAGCTTTGACTCGTCTAGACGAGGGGACGAGTGGATTTTTCTAACCCTGTACATATACTACATTTGAAATATATATGTGGTATACTACACAGGGGTAATCCTGGAGAGGGCCAAAGAGACTTGGACCTTCAAAACTGAAAACGACCTCTCAATTTTCCCATTGTTTTGTAATGGATGGTCCATCATATTTTTAATATTAATTTTAAAAATGTTGAAAATGGCTTACTGCTCTCGGATCCCAGGATTTTCCCTGTAGTACTTGGTATAAGCAGTTTAATGTTCACTTTTGTTGAGGGCCTTATAGATTCCCTCGTTGTCTTTCAGTACAGAGCCAAATATAAAGCATATTTTTTCATGACATAAACTTAATAGCACAGTACCCCAAATTAATTGGGACAGTACTCAAACAGGATCAAATTTTTGCTCTCAATACAACGTTTAGATTAAGAAATAAAAGTGAATAGTAACAATTGTTAATAAAAATGTACTTTAGGTGATGGAAGCAACTACATCTATGGTAAACCTTCGGTCAGTACAAACACGAGTAGTTCGAACACCTGATTATTTCAATAAAATCAATAATTTTCTGTCTAGTGATAGTTTGAACCATAATTTGTGTCACTTATATTTCGAATTGTTCAAACATCTCGAAAGACTGCACGTCTTGCTATTGATAAAGTCAATAAACTCAATGTTGACCCAGGCTGTAAATGACCTTAGTAAGCAATTGATAGTGTCGGATTATGCACATACATACCACTTCAATAGCATTGATGGATAGTGTGATTTATTTCACATCTTGTCGTAACATCGTGCATACACCAACTGACACAACTCGAGGCCTCAACTCTGTATAACAAAGCTAAGCAATCAGTAAATATTAACAGCTCATGGGATTTCGACATGTGTTTTATCATAGAACAACATTGTTTCACTTCGTAAGTCTCGATCCACACTCCGCAAACTGATTTGTCAATGGAAACTTCCACCAATACATGAGCAGAAATGTGCTTTTTATGGGCTGGTTTCTTCGTCATGGTATCCAAAGTTACGAAGATCAAAATGAAACCAATGATTTCTTAATATTTGATTAGTATAATATTGTTTACAGTAAGTGTTTCAAAAGATAAAAATTTTGAAATCATCCCCTCAGAAAATGCCATTTCTGACTGGTAGTTTCCTGCCTTGCTAGGAAGCATTTAGACACTTCCTTGTAATTTTGTACAAAGTTGACCCTGACAGTTTAAATTCTAATTTATTTTCACGGGCAAAATTTTGTGTAGTTGGTACAGGTTCAACATTTTAAAATTAATTTTGTTCGAACTGACAGAAGATTTACTGTACCTACATGACATATGTTGCTCATTAATTATATTTTTTAAAAAATAAAAAAAGTATATATGATATGATGGAATGTGTAGAAAAAACAGAAAATGATGTCTTCAGATGACCCAAAAATTCTGTCGTATTAGGAAACAGCGAAACTAAAATAGTTAAAATGAGCACTAAAACAAACAGTACCTCAGACAGAAAGGGCAAAAGGTTAATTCTGTGGCTCCTTAATATGTTACCTTTTATTATCCTTAAGATAAATTGAACATTGAGATGACATTCTGCCATGTCCACAATATTATCAAGTGGAACTCTATGTCGCTAGCACAATCATGTGATTTACTGGCTGCATTATCACCAAAGATGTACATTGTATTTGCCATAGTGCATATAAATATGAATAATTAAAATAAAAGGACACTCGCCACTAGAATTAGTGTATTAAAATGTGTATTGGAAAAAAAATTGATGACAGTAGCCGAGATTGAACATGTGACCCCATGAAAATTCGACTAATGTAGGAGTAGTGTCTTACCTTTGGTACTATAGCTGCTCATTATATTTTCATTAATTAATTTAGTATTGAAAGCTTAATTACTCAACATTTTTGGTCCAATTTGATTTTTTAGTACCAGCACACAGTTATACCAATTTTCGAGGCTTTAAGTTTTATCTGATCATACTGGATTAGGTTCAGTTACCGAAGAGTTTGTACATAAGTGTGCTGTGACAAATTTGCAGCTGAAGCAAGGATAACCCTCATGTTTTAGTGCATATTGTTTTAGGTAGCAACTTTGATAATCTTTTAAAAATGTGTCACATATCCAGGATATTTTTTTCTGATAATTGGTTATTGATTATAGCTTTCTGGGATTACCAATCTGAATTCTTCCTTTTTGTTGTTGGTCTCATTAGGTGGAATCAGGAGGTTACTTGCCAAACCTCTTTTCCATAACATCAGTGCACTTTATACTTTAGTTTTAATTTTTAGGATTGGTCTGCTGTCCTATTTAAAATGCTATAAAAGGTGTATGGATAATATAAAGAATGTAAACATAAAGAAAAACCGAATGATAGACAAGTGTTGGACGCAAAACACAAAAGTTATTTTTCAGTTAACAAAAAATGTTCGCCCCTTCTAACAACCAATCCTGGATCGATGCCTGATGACTTAAAATAATAGGACTACATGAATGTGTTTTCAAGTAAAGAAAAATGTATAAAATATCAGTTATTTTTGTAAACAGACTTTAATGATGTGATGTTGCATTTTGGTTAGTCACCAAAAAAAAAAAAGAAAAATTTCAGATGATCCTGGCTATATTGAAAGAGATGTCTAAATCTAAACTTCCTCTTTACATTCTAAAAAAATACAGAATGAAATACTAAGGTAGCTTTGGTTTCAGTATCAAAGTATGAAAGGCTGATGATTTCCTTTACTGATGATTTGTCCTCTGATTAAAATGGCTTGTCTACAGTGAAATTTTGGACTTCCTGAAGGACTCCCTAAAGTTTTGAGACCCTGCTTTATCACTTAGTATTGGGATTCATGAAAACTTTTGAAAGGAATTTTGCTAGAATTTACTTTGACTGTACCTTTCATCTTCCCTGATGCTTGAGTGGATTTCAATAAAATTCAGTTGGAATCTTATCACTTGCAGAAGACATTTTCTTCTCTAATTCAGAAAGTTAATTCGCACAATGGACAGAGGGAAGAGGCCCCAACTGAAAATTTTGCTAGAAATTACTTTGATTTGCAATTTTTCCATTTTCTCATGACTCCAGTATCTGGCATTTCCGCCCGGGGAGGGGGTAAAGTTTACTATATTTTATAAAGGAAAAATAGATTTTTGAGCATAGTTTGTTTAATTTTCATTAGAAATATTTCAAACTTGGTTTAAATTATAAGTGAAGGATGACGGCTTGATGGTATGTCCAGTTTGGTCCTGACTGACCCCCCCCCCCCCCCCCCAGAGGCTGATGGGCAGGGCCAAAAGGGGTCAAATTGACTTGAATTTCAAAAATCTTCTCAAGACCCAGATATAGTAGGATGAAATACTCTTCATGATTGGAAGCATCTTAAGGTGCTTTACCAAAATTGTGAATTTCATGGCCCCAGGGTCTCACATTTCCCCATGGGGAGGGGGTATTTTACTATAGTTATATAGGAAAACTAGATCTTTTAGCATAATTTGTTTAATTTCCCTTGGAAATATTTCGAAGTTGGTTAGAATTACAAGAATAGGAAAGCTAGATTTTTTTAGTATAATTTGTTCAATTTTTAGCTCACCTGACCCAAAGGGCCAAGTGAGCTTATGCCATAGTGCAGAGTCCGTCGTCCGTCCTGCGTCTGTCAACTTTTCATTTAAACAACTTCTTCTGAAATACCGAAAGGCATACAGTTATCATATTTGGCAGGAATATTCCTTTGATGAAGCCTAACAAAATGTGCTAAAAGAAATTACCTTGACCCATATTCAAGGTCACAGAGGTCAAATGTGTTAAAACCTTTAAACGACTTCTTCCAAAATAATGGAAGGCCTAGAATCATTATATATGGCTGGAAGGATCCTTTAATGAAGCCGAACAAAGTTTGCAAAAAACATAATCTTGACCCATATTCAAGGTCACAGAGGTCAAATGTATTAAAACCTTTAAACGACTTCCTCCAAAATACTGGAAGGTCTAGAATCATTATATTTGGCTGGAAGGTTCCTTTGATGAAGCTTAACAAAGTTTATGAAAAGAAAAGACCTTGACCCGTGTTCAAGGTCACATAGGTCAAATGTGTTAAAACATTTAAACGACTTCTCCCCAAATACCGGAAGGCCTAGAATCATTATATTTTGTGTCCTACTAAGTTTGCATAAAGAAATGACCTTGACCAATCTTCAAGGTCACAGGGGTCAAATGTGTTAAAACGTTTAAACAATTTCTTCTGAAATATCAAAAAGCATAGAATCATTATATTTTGCCAGTATGTTCCTTTTATGAATTCCAAGAAAGTTTGCAAAAAGAAATGGCCTTGACCTATAGTCAAGGTCGTAGGGGCCATATGTGTTTAACCTTTAAATGACATTTTCTGATTATCCAAAACATCTAGGATAGTGATATTATCCTAAAATTGGTTCTCAATGATGCCCGGTAATATTTGAGAACAGAAATGACCTTGACCCATATTCAAGGACACAACAGTCAAATGTGTTAAACCTTTGAACAACTTCTGATTAACCTAAAGGCCTAGGATCATAATATTTGGCCAAAAGGTTCCCTTAATGATGCCTACATAGTGTGTTGGAAAATAGCTTGACCTAAAATAATATTTAAGGTCATTGGGGTTAAATTTGTCGAAATAGTTAAACAACTTCTTCTGATTAACCAAAAAACCATCATATTTGGCCAGTAAAGGCTTATATACAAATATGTAGAACCTTTCTGACTTAATGAATGGGACATATTTGGCGGGGAGTTTTCTTGGCATGATTTGGACAAAATGATAAAGACCTTTCACAGTGGCGTCACATTGTTCCCCAAAAAATAGATTGGGCCACGCCCACTGGAGGTCTGGAGGGCTTGGGATAAGTAATGTTACACAGTGAAAAAAATACATGTGAGCCTATTACTTATGTTCTATTCACAGCATTAAAATAAAAAAAAACAAGATGGGAAAGGGAATTGCAAGAGCTTCATTTTGATAACTAAAGTATTAATAAATAAGAAATTCTAAGTTGAAGCCATTTGCTATGCAGCGTTTATAGGTCTACAGTAAACTGTTATCAGTAGATATCTAGTGGGCGGGGCTTAACTGACTAATGATGTGCATGAAAGGTTTTATTATTGGTTTTGAGTTAGGATTATGGTTTATAATCTCATGTACCTTGATTTTTCCTGTCTTTATATTTAATTGTTGCTATATATTGTTGACTTGTGCAAGTCTTAAATATGTTGTATCTGTGTTTGTGAACAATGATCTAAAGGGCAAGTAAGCTTCTGCTGTCCTGGGTCATCCGTCCAGCTATAACTAAGAGTTTTTCTGCTATATTGTTTGACCATCTTCTTTCCTTGATTTAAAAAGAAAGCTATCAATTATATTCAACTGGAAACATCATTAGAAAGTCTCAATTCAACATTGCACAGATGAGGGGTCTGACTACTAAAGGACAGAACCCATATGGAGTAATTTTTCATATTGCTTTAAGCATCTACTGTGGAACATATGCACAGATATAGTACTGTTGGTCATAAAGATCCAGGTGAGCGATACAGGCCCTCTGGGCCTCTTGTTATTGGAAGTATTTCAAACTTTGTTAGAATTATGAGTAAAAGATTACTCGATGGCATGCTCATTTTGATCCTGACTGACCCCAAAGGGCTGATGGACGGGGTCAAATTGCATTTTTAAATGTTGGTTATTTCCCACTGAAGAAAACTTTATTCGGAATTATCAGTATAGGATGACAGTTTAGATAGTATGCATGTATTGACACTGGCTTACTATATTCAGAGTCATAATTTCTTTTCATGACACTTGATAAATATCCTTTTACCTTTGCATTCAATATTGTTTTTCTCAGGTGACCTCTTGTTTTTAAACTTAAGTGTAATATTGATAGAAAAATTGCATTTTTGAGCACTGGAAATAACTTTGTAAGAATAATTAGTATAGGATGAAAGTTTTGATGGTGTGCATGAACTGAAACTGGCTTACTATATTCAGTGTCACAATTTCTGTTTCACGACACTTGATAACTACCCTTTAACCTTTATATTCAATATTGTTTATCTCGGTTGACCGTCTAGGCCACTATGCCCCTTGTATAAACAGTGGATCTCTGCCTTTAGGAGCGGGATGGGATGCGGCTAGATCGGGGAAATAAAGTCTTTTGAAATGCTACTCCTGTAGGTTTATTTGATTTTGCCAAAATTTGGTCTGAAGAATTCCGGGGTGAAGGGGAATCATTGTTTTAAATGAATTTCAATCCCTAAGGGCAGGAGGAGCTGGACATATTATAGGAAAGATACAAAAAAAATCTTTAAAATGATTTTGTAGGAGTGTCAGAGTTTTATGGAGTCTGAATCATGAAGGGTTTGGCTGACCTAGGGACAGAGTGTTGGGGTACAATGGGAAAATAGATATGTTGTGCGTTTGGATATTGATATATAGGATTGTTGAAGTGAATTCAGCCAAGTATAGCCAGGTGAGCAATACTGACCCCATGAGCCTCTTGTTTAAGTTTGATTATTTCACAATTGTTAATCATTTGAAATCAGACCCTGACAAAATTTCAAGATAAATATGAAGACCTCCCTTGTTTAGATTGGATTACTAAACTTCACAAGAATACATAAAATAACGTTTTTATTGCTGGCTCATCTCGTCGCTTAACCAGACCTTCATCAAAGCTTTTTACCGCTATCGTTACTGTCTTATTGCTGTGCTATTTACACAAGAATGGGAAGTAAATGTATGTAAACTTAACAGAACTCTAAAGACACCCTGTTCTGAATTTTTTTTCTTTTTTTTTTCATTCTTCCATACATTACGATACCATCAGTGGAAGTAACGCCTTCGTTCTCTTATCATGAGAGTTTTCTTTACAAAGAAAGGTGAACGGTGGTATAAGTACATGGTTGTGAACTATACAGAATTCAAAAGCGTATATTTTAAAAAGTCAAAAATGCGTCCAAATCATAGCAGAATTGTTGGATTTCTGGTTAACAATATCTTCATCGAATTTGCACTGGATATTCCAATAGACCATTGAAATACTTACGGGAACAATATGTGTTCAATATTTGGCTGACTAGGATTTGTTTTCATACGAGGATGGATTTCTGGAAGGATTTATCAAAACTGGGCACAAAGACTATGTGAAGTCCTGCTATTTCACTCCAGATATATTTAGATGATATCTCGAGTTAACATTTCTTGTCTATGTCTACCTGAATATGAAATCAAAGACATGGCAAACTCGTTTACATCAGCCGTTTGCCGCGACAGAGGAAGATTTTAGGTCACCGGAGTCTCATAGTGACCTATTGTTATCGCCTTTTGTCCGGTGTTGCGTGTCCATAAATTTTGAGCATTTCCAATTTATCCAAAACCTCGGAACCTATTTCAATGAAATTTTCCAGGAACCTTCCCCAGCCAGAAAGGTGAACCAAAATTGTGACGTATAATGTTTCACCTGTTGGGCCTGAGGCGCTGCCAAAAGCAGTCAAGCTGACTCAAATTCAAGGGTAAAAGTGTTCTATAGTTTATACAGGAAAATTGTATTTTTGAGCATAATTTGTTTAATTTCCGTTGGAAATATTTCAAACTAGGTTAGAATTACTAGAATAGAATGATAGTGTGATGGTCTGCACATATTGATCCTTGCTAACCTCCAGGGACTGATGGGAGTCAAATGTCAAATTTCCTATTTTCAACACCAAGATATAGAAGAATCAAATGCCCTTTATGGACAGAAGGGAAAAATAACATATTTGAGCACAAAGTTGTTTCTTTCCCACTGGAAATAATTGTGTCAGAATGAATCTAAAAGGATGTCAGTTTGGATGGTATACATATACAGCGGCTGTCCCCTCAATTACAAGGGATTAAAACATATTAAGGTCTATCATCAATGACACAATTTCTTTCTCGTGATAATTACCCTTTGACCTTGATAGTCAATGTTGCCTAGCTCAGGTGATCTTCACGGCTGCTAAGCCTGGCCTGAAGGGCCAAATGAATTTATGCCGCACTGGTGCAGCATCCGACCTCCGGCTTCCGTCCGTTCGTCCCCCCAGCGTCGACTTTTCCTTTTCGACGGCATCTTTATAAGTAGGAGTCCCGAAGTAGAGATGTTTGGCTGTCAGATTCCTTTGATAAGGCTACAGCTTGAGAAAAGAAATTACCTTGACCAATATTCAAAGTCACAGGCATCACAGGACCTAAGAATGTATATTGAAAAAAATAAAAAGTCACCTATGACCTATTTTATGATCCTTGTCATGGGTGTGAGCCAGGTTGCACACCTTACTCAAAAACTTGTTCAAAAACATATAATAAATTATCAATTTGGGTCAAATCCTCTTCTCAATGTCTGTTGCATGTTTTGTACTCAAATATGAAGCTAAGTATTTTAAAAATGGAAGTTTAACTGGGGAAAAATAATAATTTTTCATGAAAATTACAACAATTTTTTTTTAGTTTTAGAAAAATGTGTGACAAATTTACAGTTGCTGTTCACCTAAAATATTTTTGGCACAAATATGTACCTAAAGTATCTAAAATTACAACGAATTCAAGGGCCGGTAAAATTATTCCAGGGACAGATGTTCTTGTTAAGGTAAAATCATGAAAATATTTCAAATTTTACCAGAATGTTCATCTTTTCATAATGGAACAGAAACAAAAGGGCGTGGCTACTACACACATGTGTTAAGACCCTGACGAAGCTTTTTAAAATATATTCATAATCCAAAATAATTTCTGATAATGATTGTTGCCATATTTCAGGCATACAATCATATTAATTCACAAATATCAATTACTATTGTCAATTCAGATTTCTGGTACTTATTTTCTGTTTCTTTCATTAAGACATTGGCAAGTTAGTTCATAGAATAGAATCTTCAAGTTTGTTACTGTGTGGTTGCACACAATACAAAATTATACATGCCAGAGACCTCTTTCCTGCATAAACAATAGTAAGCCTTGACAGGATCGTCAGATTCATTCTCGACACACTGAATCAAAACATTGTAGTTCGTGTGAGATTTGTGATGAGAATGAATCTGTCCTGGAATGACACCATCATCGTGCTGGTAGACCCAAACCTCATAAACACCATTATCTGTCTGACAATGCAATGCTGTGATTGTTTGATTTGATACGTACCGCATGTGATGGTCTCAAAGTTTTTCAGATCCAAAATTGCATGTACCGTGAAACAGGTTCTTTGTTGAAACCTTTTAAACGGTTTCTTTTTATTTACCAAAAGGCATAAAACCACTATATTTGACTGATATGTTGATACTATAAAACTGAACAAAGTTTCATTGAAGAAAAAATGACCACGTTATGACGATTTTACACTAACGAGATCGACCGCTTGGCATGCGTGTGTACGTTTTATACAAATACCGAGTTCCATGTTGATGGTTGTAAAGTTGGTTGTGTACAAATGTGTGCATGTATGTCACACTTGAGACCAGCATCATCTTATGTTGATGAAACAGAAAATCAAATCAATTACAAGAAAGAATGCATCCCATAATTGTTTAATGACTTTTCCTAGGGACAAGTATGTAAAACATAAGCGTCTCTGGTTTTATATTTCTCGTCAAGCAATGTCATGCACAAACCAGGTAATTACGCTCTCCGTAAGTGAAGTATTTTTCCATGTCCAGCTGTCAAATCCTGCGCGTGCCAGCCGACACAAACCGAGGCCCCAACTCCGTAATTGCATACAACTGGTATGCGGAGCACGGAATATAGGCAAGTGTACTTTGTCAATGAGTAACGGTATTTCACTTCACATTTTGATAGGATAATCATAATTGCGCGATGACTATCCTTATTGTGACGAATACGTTATTATATAATCGTAAGACTCATAGATATGCCTCGTAAACACCAAAGAGGTCGATTTTAATGAATACCGTAAATCCGTTGTCATACATTCAATTCGGACTCCGCATAATAAAATGTCAACGCTAACTTTCGGCAATACACAAGCAGACAAGTGCACAAGGCTTCTCCAACGTGAAAGAGAAACATATAATTCCTGTCATTTCTTAACAGTCGAAAATGTAAGTGTTTCAAAGGATAGTCATATATAATCGACATTATTTTCCA
Source organism: Ylistrum balloti (assembly GCF_031769215.1). Lineage (NCBI taxonomy): Eukaryota > Metazoa > Mollusca > Bivalvia > Pectinida > Pectinidae > Ylistrum > Ylistrum balloti. The sequence goes on along the minus strand of NW_026782751.1, from coordinate 54,438 downwards.
CAACGCTCCCCGCAGGCAATTATCTTTACCGATCTGTAACTTTCCGTCTTGCTAGTTGCTATCACATTTTCAAACACTTAGTCCTGATCTTGTATAATGTGGAATCGGTTAGTTTGCATTGATTTATGAAATGATTATTATATATTATATTTTTTCGAACCAGATAACCCCGACAATCAATTATGGCGGCCGAGCAAAATCTCTTATTTTTCCTCGAAAAAAGAAGGAAAATCCTATAGCTACGAAATGTGCGCACACATCACTTTGAACCTTTTAATTTTTCATGAAAATTTGCGGACTTAACGCGCGGGTTTTTACGATAACAAACTAAATCTGTTGTTCTCGGTTCAACATCAATGCCAGTGGTAATTTCTTGACTTGGAAGTTTAAATTGTGTCCGTGAAATGTACATTTTGCAAAATATTTCACTGATTAAATGGAAAATGTATTCAAAATTTCTAATTAGATCATTGATAGTCATCTTCTATAAAAGTGTTTGATTTTTTAGCATCTAATGAAATCACACTTCAAGTTACAAATACATAAATCAACATGTTTTGCTTTACAGTAATTTCAGTATTTTAGTTGAGTTTTATATTATGGACAGAATGATGGGTTGACTAAATGAACAGTCGGGGTCTGCTTCGCATTTTGTCGGGGAAGAAAATCTCATTTTAAAATTGTTATATATGATATATATATTTCTATACCTTTGTAAAGCCGCCATTTTGGATTAAATTTTCTGAGAGTTAATTATAGATGATCTTTATTTACAAATAAAAATGTTGGATGAATTGACCGATCTATATAAATATACAAACGATAGTTCCAACATTATAACTGTCCAAATACTTCCTTGTCGTGTCGATTTTAAGTCTCGCAAATTCATTGTTAGGTATGTGTTTGCCACAACAGTGCAAAATATAACTTATTCATATCAACAGGGCAATGTTTAAAAGATTAAACAAACGACACAAGAGTGAATAGACATCATACAGTTGTTTCGTCCTTTTACGACCCGTCAGTGATGCTACATCTTACAGCTGTTTCGTCCTTCTAGGACTCGTCAGTGATGCTACATCTTACAGCTGTTTCGACCTTTTACGACCCGTCAGTGATGCTACATCGTACAGCTGTTTTGTCCTATTACGACCCGTCAGTGATGCTACATCGTACAGCTGTTTCGTCCTTCTAGGACTCGTCAGTGATGCTATATCTTACAGCTGTTTCGTCCTTTTACGACCCGTCAGTGATGCTACATCGTACAGCTGTTTCGTCCTTCTAGGACTCGTCAGTGATGCTACATCTTACAGCTGTTTCGTCCTTTTACGACCCGTCAGTGATGCTACATCATACAGCTGTTTCGTCCTTCTAGGATTCGTCAGTGATGCTACATCTTACAACTGTTTCGTCCTTTTACGACCCGTCAGTGATGCTACATCTTACAGCTGTTTCGTCCTTTTACGACCCGTCAGTGATGCTACATCTTACAGCTGTTTCGTCCTTCTAGGACTCGTCAGTGATGCTACATCTTACAGCTGTTTCGACCTTTTACGACCCGTCAGTGATGCTACATCGTACAGCTGTTTTGTCCTATTACGACCCGTCAGTGATGCTACATTGTACAGCTGTTTCGTCCTTCTAGGACTCGTCAGTGATGCTATATCTTACAGCTGTTTCGTCCTTTTACGACCCGTCAGTGATGCTACATCGTACAGCTGTTTCGTCCTTCTAGGACTCGTCAGTGATGCTACATCTTACAGCTGTTTCGTCCTTTTACGACCCGTCAGTGATGCTACATCATACAGCTGTTTCGTCCTTCTAGGACTCGTCAGTGATGCTATATCTTACAGCTGTTTCGTCCTTTTACGACCCGTCAGTGATGCTACATCTTACAGCTGTTTCGTCCTTGTACGACCCGTCAGTGATGCTACATCGTACAGCTGTTTCGTCCTTTTACGACCCGTCAGTGATGCTACATCTTACAGCTGTTTCGTCCTTTTACGACCCGTCAGTGATGCTACATCATACAGCTGTTTTGTCCTATTACGACCCGTCAGTGATGCTACATCATACAGCTGTTTTGTCCTTTTACGACCCGTCAGTGATGCTACATCTTACAGCTGTTTCGTCCTTCTAGGACTCGTCAGTGATGCTACATCTTACAGCTGTTTCGACCTTTTACGACCCGTCAGTGATGCTACATCGTACAGCTGTTTCGTCCTATTACGACGCGTCAGTGATGCTACATCGTACAGCTGTTTCGTCCTTCTAGGACTCGTCAGTGATGCTATATCTTACAGCTGTTTCGTCCTTTTACGACCCGTCAGTGATGTTACATATTACATATGTTTCGAACTTTTACGACCCGTCAGTGATGCTACATCGTACAGCTGTTTCGTCCTTTTACGACCCGTCGGTGTTAAATTTAAAACCTGGGAGGCGACTGAGGAATATCCAAAGTGATCGAGAGCAAAGTCAAAATCTGAACGAGGAGCAGCAGTCCGATGATTAGTAAATTTCGTTGATTCCATATATCCGATAGTTCTAGAAGAATTCCTTCTTGGCGTGTTTTGTTGATAATAACTTATATCCAAATTGTAGATGTATGATACATTAGATTTTGTTCAACTTTTCTACTTTATTTTATGTTGCAGGATCTGCATGAAAAGTAAGACCACACTTTAATCCTACTGTATCTCGTCGTATCAGGCCTTTGACTTTACCAAACTAGTAAACGAAAGTCCAGTCTATATTGAAACGGATAGACTGTAACTGTGGGACGAGCGACGTATATTTGCACAGCAAAGAAAACACGATGTTACACTTTCTTACAATATATATATTTATTTACACTACATACATGTACAAATATATGACATAAACCAGCTAATTACACCACATCGACACACAAACACACTCCCTCTTAACACAGAAATACATTATATGAAAGTCTCTGAAAGTCTCTGGGGTATCCCCTCCGTCCTTCGAATATTCCCAATGTACTCCTCTGGGTGGTCTAACGCACACCAGCTATGAACACAGCAGTCCGAACACTAATCCAATATCGCCACACACAATGGCTAGCCCAGGCAAAATCAAATGTGACTCCGAGTTGCTCAAACAAAGCAACACACCATCAACCGCTGACACCAAACACATCGGTGTATATGGAAGATCTTCCAGCACATACATTTGTCAGGATAGTTGGCATGATCTCCCGGTGACAACTCTGGACGATGGAGAACAAACGTCCGCCTCAGATCTACACACTAATGACCCTGTCATAATCATATCAAGGTCGTGCGTCGGCGGGTCTGGTCATATCCTCCAATCCAGGGGTAAAACTAATAAAAAGACGGAAACACGACGTAAGACATCAAATCCCGACGAAAATACCATAAATGGAACCATAACTACCATACTCACATTTCACTCACGCGCTTCCATACTTTTACAACCTAGTCAAACTGAGGTTTGTAAGTTAACAACAATAAATAGTATTTGGCATTAACAGGTAATCTAGGACATAAAGTAATCACTAATTATAAATCAATATAGACAGCAATACAAACTAACTAGATAGCAAATAGGTAGTCTTGCGGTCCACAATATAAAACAACCTTGTATATGCAACCTACGGGTCTCCATACATACTGATAATTCATATATCAAATAACATTAGGAAAGTTACCAATACTGGTATAAAATGATTAATACATTGCATTTATACTATTATTTTAATCATAACACCAATGCATAACGCTTATAGCATGCCTAAATAAACCATACACGATATTATATAAACATCCGAACACAATAACAACTCAGTTACGCTTGAGTGGACCGCACTACCTGGAAATGCTCGACCGGTCGTAATCAGGTAAATGCAGGTAAAAACGGGCAACATATATAAACAAGGGACAAAAAAAAGTATCAATACTCACCTATCTGTGTTTTCAATACATTTGCGGCCTACGGATACTGTAAATAACTCCGTACTGAAACTATAGCATGATTACCGCCATGTTTCAAAATGTATTCTCCCCTCGGAACCTCTCTCATCTTATCAAACTTACCTGATCAAGCCGGCTTCGGTAATATAGGGTGCAATCCACCAAGTTACAACATAATACATACTACACATACAAAACAACAGAATACGACATAGACGATTAGCACGCTTTATATGACATTGTGTATCGATTTGTGTCTATTTTTTGGGCGCTAGTAGTTCACTAAATACAGTAATAATATGTATCCTAGTTATAGAAGCTCCACAATTTCTCCTCATTGTATGTGACATCCAATACATCTATCGGTTTTCTCGATACCAACAAAATATAATCCTGGTATACTCTCAAATATTCCGTCACCTCGGTATTTCATTATATTCACCTGTCGTTGAAGATATCCTTCAACTTTAAACTGACGTAACATTATCAGTTTGTAAGTGTGAGTAATCCAAGACATGTGACCTGATACAGCTAAACTTTGACAGTGTTGATGCTGTTGTATTTTTGATAGCCATTATTTTTTTAAGGTTGCCCTATAGAGATCAGGTGTTTTAGGTGCAATTCTCACATTTACCAATTGTGTACATCCTTAATTGTGCTATCCTTTTAATCTGGGTTCATCTAGATCATTTATGATAAATTGTAGCAAACATGAAGCAAGGGAAATCTTTTATACTTACCTTACAATAAACGGAGATCTTTTAAAATAGAGATGAATCACATTGTATATCGCCTGAAAAAAACCCACATACAGTATTTTACTTCATGGCTGCGTTCATATATATGAAAGTTTTGAGATGACAGTATTATGATTATAAGGTTATGAATATTTTCTAAGACTAAACAAACGTTCTTTAGATCAAATAAAATTGCTAGTTATGTTAATTATCTCTATATAAACTGTAGTGACTCTGTTACGTGGTCCGGAATTCCGGCTCCGCGCCGGTTCACAACAGGTTTTTAGTTGCCGTGTTATGTTTCCCGTGGTAATCCATGCTCAAATTTGCTCCGGCAATTTTGGGGATTCCAGCCCCCACAGGATTTTCATCCTCTCTGGGTTTTTTTTTGTTTGAATGGAATAAAGAGTACTGAACCTTCGACAGTCTCTTGACTTCACAGTGAAAATCCTGCGATCCTGGTTTGGATAGGCAATTATTACCATGGCAGCATCATCCTTACCTGACAGCCCGGCATAGATTTCCTGATCATGAGTTACGGAGGACAAGAAGTGTAACCGCCTTTGCCGCGGCCCAGTATGGGGAGCGTGTAGAAAGATATATAACTAGACTTTCAGTGGTTGGGCGTAGTGTATATTCAATTTTATTGAACATTGACTCAAGTCAACACATGAACCTTGAGGTAGCAAGCGAAATAAGCTCCGAATTGACACATCTTAAGGAACGCTATAACAAAATAACAAATGAATACATTTCGTATCTCAACGGTCAACGTACCCGTGATGCTGACCGTGATCGGCAGAGACCTAATAGAAGCCCATCATGTTTTGGACCATCGAATTGGTACAAATGGTCTACCGTACGCTCAACACTTGCCTCTTGGATGGGTCATCATCGGCGAGGTTTGCCTTGGAAAGGTGCATAGGGCTGAGGTAGTCAATGTGAATAAAACCAACGTGCTCGACAGTGGACGTCCGACACTTTTTGAACTCTGCGACAGTGACATTAATGTAAAATGTGATTCGGTTTTTAAGAAAACCAGCGGAGACGAAAAGCCAGGTTTGTCGATTGAGGATCAGGTCTTCCTCGATATCATGGATGTAGGCTTTGCAAAAACAGACACTGGTCAATGGACAGCTCCTTTGCCATTTTGTGAGAATAGGCGAGTACTGCCAAACAAAAAGCCGTTTGCTCTCAGTCGAGCAAAGTCCTTTGATGTCAGTCTTCGGCTAAACCCTGTTAACCGTGACCACGCTGTTGAATTCATGGAGAATCTTTTCAAAAATGGACGTGCTGAACTTTCTCCAGAAATATCAACCTCAAACGAAAGATGGTATTTGCCACTATTCGGTGTTTACCACCCTATGAAACCAGACAAAATCCGGATGGTATTTGACTCATTTGCCAAATATCAAGATGTGTCACTCAATGACGTCTTGCTCAAAGGTCCGGATCTTTGCAATAGCTTACTTGGAATTCTTCTGCGATTCCGTAGAGAGGCAGTAGAGGTTACAATGGACGTAGAACAGATGTTCTACAATTTCAAGGTTCCAGAGAACCAAAGGGACTTCTTGCGGTTCTTGTGGCATATGGACAATAACCCAGAGCAGCATTTAGTCGATTATCGGATGACCATACATGTCTTCGGTAATAGCCCGTCTCCGGCTGTAGCAACATATGGCATGCGCAGGTCCGTGGAAGGTGCCGACCCAGCAGTAAAGGATCTGGTAAACAACAACTTCTACGTTGACGATGGACTTCTCTCTTGTGTTGATGAGGATGAAGCCATACGAGTGACTCATAAGACAAAGCAAGCATTACAGGACGGTGGCAACCTACGATTGCACAAGTTTACTTCAAATAGTAGGAAGGTTCTGGATTCTTTTGAGCCGAATGATCTTGCCAAAGACTTAAAGGATCTGGATCTCGGAATAGAATCGCTTCCGATCCAGAGAAGTTTGGGTTTACTTTGGGACACCGAGAAAGACGATTTTACGTTCAAAGTGTCGTCAGATGCCAAACCATACACTAAGAGGGGTGTTCTATCTACAATCAATAGCCTTTATGACCCCCTTGGATTTGCCTCACCTGTTGTTCTGAGAGGTAAATTATTCATGAAAGACATGTTATCATCTGCTAAGAACCAAGATTGGGATGATCCGCTTCCAGAGTCTCTTCGACGTGAATGGGAATCGTGGGTGAAATCTTTAACCCATTTGGAGGACTTTCGTGTCCCCCGGAAATACAGCCAAGTTTCATTTTCCAAGGCTACAGGTCGTGATGTGCACATATTCTCAGATGCATCCAAAGATGCTACCGGATCTGTCGCCTACCTCAAATTGTACAGTGAGGACTCTGTGGACGTTAGTTTTCTCCTTGCCAAAAGCGAGGTAGCACCAGTAAGTGGACACACTATACCTCGTCTCGAACTTTTGGTGCAGTTTTGTCTGTAGAACTTGCAGACATCATACAGGAACAGCTTGGATTAGACCCAGACTCTTTTCATTATTACACCGATAGCCAAGTTGTGCTTGGATACATCACAAATGAGACCCGCAGGTTCTATGTATACGTTGGAAATAGAGTCAGTTTCATTCGCAGAACGAGCCGCCCGGGTCAATGGAACTATGTTACTTCTGATCAAAATCCTGCCGACATTACTACTCGTTCCGTTGATGCTGCTTATCTATACAAAAGAAGTTGGATTAAAGGCCCAGAGTTCCTTATGTCAGAGTCGCGGGAATATGTTCCGTACCCTATAATTGACCCAGGTTTGGACAAAGAGGTTCGGCCTGAGTTACAAACCTGCAAGACCGAGGCCGCTGAAAGCAGCACGTCACTACTAGTTGCCAAGTTCACCAAGTTTTCTGACTGGGGAAGTCTTGTTCGTGCAATGGCATACTTAAAGCACTTTGATAGGCGTTGTCACTTACCTGAGGATTCTGGATCGCTAGGCAGCCGTTCAGATCCAAGTTTTCAGGAGGAGACAAAGCGTTACATTATCAAAACTGTTCAGCGGGACGTTTACAGTGCTGAGATAAATGCTATTCAGGAAGGAAAACGTCCACCTGCAGATAGCAGTCTGCTACCTTTGGCACCTATCTTAAACTCTGATGGACTATTGTGTGTGGGAGGTAGACTTGCGAGACTCAACGAATGCAACGTTGTTGATGAGTTACGTCGTCATCCTATCATCTTTCCCAAACACCTCATATATCTGTCCTCTTGGTTCGTTTCTACCACCAGAAAGCTTGTCATCAAGGACGACACTTCACTGAAGGGTCGGTGCGTTCTGCAGGATTTTGGATAGTTGGGTCCAAACGTCTCATTTCTTCTGAAATTGCAAAGTGTACCGTGTGTCGTAAGTTGAGAGGTCAGTTAGGGTGGCAACACATGGCAGATTTACCCGTAGACAGACTCAAACCAGCACCTCCATTTTCGTATGTTGGGGTTGATGCATTCGGGCCCCGTACTAGGGGAGGTGCCGCGAATCAGAAACGTTGGGCCCTGTTATTTTCCTGCTTAGTAACTAGGGCAATTCATATTGAAGTGATTGAAGAGCTATCTAGTTCGTCCTTTATTAACGCTCTCAGGAGGTTTGTGGCTATCCGTGGTCCAGTAGTGCAGTTCAGGTCCGACCGTGGCACTAACTTTGTCGGAGCTATAGAAGACCTTTCTATTGATGCCGAGTTCGTAGAGAAGCCTCCGGGCGTTCAGTTTCTTTCGAGGTCTAATGCCAAGTGGATATTCAACCCTCCCCATGCCTCGCACCTGGGAGGAGCTTGGGAGCGTCTCATCGGTGTGTCGCACCGGATACTCGATTCGATGCTATTTCAAAACAAGCACAAATATCTAACGCACGAAATCCTTGTGACCTTTATGGCTGAAGTGTGCGCCATAGTGAACAATAGACCTCTGCTTCCTGTGTCGAGTGATCCTGAATCACCTTGCATCTTAACACCCTCATCTCTGCTCACCATGAAGACCGCGGCTGACATAGGACCTTTTCCTCTTTTCGGACAGAAAGATATGTTAAAATCGCATTGGAAGCATATACAAGTGCTTACGGAGGAGTTCTGGTGTAGGTGGAGGACGGAGTATTTGCAAACCCTCCAGACTCGTAAAAAGTGGACTAAGGACTGTCGTAATGTTGAGTCTGGTGATGTGGTTCTCATGAAGGATCAGAGCTGTAGTCGTAACGAGTGGCCGATGGGCATTGTTGAAAGAACTTTTCCCAGTGAAGACGGGAGGGTCAGGAAAGTTGAACTAATTGTGGTGAAAGACGATAAGCGTGTTTCGTACGTTAGGCCTCTGTCACAACTCGTCACAATCTTAGAAGTGGACTGAACTGAATTGTGCTAGTTGTCGTATTGTGACCTTTCTTGAATTTCTTGAGTGTTCTAAATATTGTTAGTGATTTCCGGTAGAAATCAGAGGGGGAGTGTAGTGACTCTGTTACGTGGTCCGGAATTCCGGCTCCGCGCCGGTTCGCAACAAGTTTTTAGTTGCCGTGTTATGTTTCCCGTGGTAATCCATGCTCAAATTTGCTCCGGCAATTTTGGGGATTCCAGCCCCCCACAGGATTTTCATCCTCTCTGGGTTTTTTTTGAATGGAATAAAGAGTACTGAACCTTCGACAGTCTCTTGACTTCACATAAACAATTGAAAAACTGTATCTTTATTTTCAAAAAGCATAATAATTATCTGTGGTTAATTTAGTATCCTATATGATATATAACAGTGTTATTACCAGTCAAAACATGTTTCGTTTTCTGTATATATCTAACCCCTAGAAAACATTGTGTTTGCCAACAGGTTCGAAAACATTAGCGAAACAATTATATCGCCCTGTTGATAATACATTACATATCACATATATGATAATAATAAATCAATACTTTCAATATGATTTTACAACATATTATTACGAAAAACAAAATTTCAATATTTCACGTTTTGTTCCTTTTTGGCATCTCCGATACTGCATGGGTTACGATCACTATCGCCCTCGGCACTCCTTGAACCATACACAATACTACAGGGGCTACGATCACTATTGCTCTCTGCAGCCCTTGAAATATCCTCGATACTCCAGGGATTACGATCGCTATTTGTAGTAATAAAGTCCAGTCCAGTTTCCTTGTATCAGTGTAGTTTAATAAGTGTATACGTACAGGGGTATGCATGATAAGTGACAATTATACATTTCTTTTATACCAACAGTTCAGTAATAACAGATAGAGGTCAGGTATTAAATTAGATTTTAGCTATGACGGAGTAAACAAGTGTCACAACGACCACAACACACATCACATGGCCCTACCTATGCTGACATATGTACTAGTATTTAGATAATTAACTACATGTAACATTAGCTATAGATCAACAAAGACTGCTGACCATGTGTAAACCAACATATGATCGACTACCTTATCACAACCTAGGACAGTGTACATACACATTTCTAACTATACATTTGTATTTCAAACTAAAATACTTTATAAAAATTACGTTACTTAAATAACTTTATGGTTCAGCGGGTTTCAGGGGAAAAACCCAATAAATCAGACTGATACGCTTCTTTGGGCACAACGCCCAACTTAGAAGTAAGTGCAATATACTCATATGCGACCTCGAGATTGTTTATCAAGCGGATTCCCGCAGCACAGATACCACAACACATGTATAAAATGGCGTACAACAAGAGCAACTGTTTTTATTACCCAAGATAACAAAAGAGTTCCAAACCAGGAACGATAACTCAAATGGACACATAAATTTAGGTTTCACTACATAGTTATTAAAGTTCACATATCAACATCCCCTTTCCTGGAGATTGAAATAAACCAAAATAAAGTTTCATCATGATAATGCATTTAACTTTCCACATAGTCCTTAAGGTAGTTTGGTCTCTTAGGCCTTCCCGTACTGAACTCAGGCTCACGACACATTTCGCGAATAGGAGTCTGAATGTGATTAGTTTCATTAGGTACATTTGTATTGTCTACATTGTCAGTCTGTCCGACACATTGTGGGCTATGATCTCGCGCAACACTTGGAGCAACGCGTAGAGACACATCGCGAATGGGCGACAGATCGCGGATCCGGGTTTCTCATAAGCACGCGACTCCGCTTATATTTACAACCATCCTGACTTTGTACTTCATAGGTTCTAGGGCCTATGATTTCTGTGATCTTGCCTAATATTCAAGTCTTGCCCTGGATATGTTGGAAATAAACAGACTGTCCAGCAACAACTCAGACAGAGAATGCGACTTCCGATCAAAACTTTTCTTCACAACGCGTTTGCGTAATTCGCGCTTTTCTTTAATTTTCTGTGCGTCACGTGTTGGTCGGATCACACGTGGTAGGAGACTACGGGTTTTCCTACCAAACATCATTTGTGCAGGGCTGAGATTTGTGCCTTGACAGGGAGCGTTTCTCTGCTCAAGTATTGCCTCATAAGGATCCCTTCCTTCCTTCCGCGTTTCATTTTCTTGACAGCTGACTCACCTTTCCCCTTACTCTGTGGGCGCATAGGCGAAGACATAAAGTGGGTTATCCCCCATGATTTTGCAAACGTAGCAAATCCGTTACTTGAAAACTGGGGTCCTCCGTCTGATATTATCACGCGAGGTATACAATATCTGGCCAAGTGTTTCTTGAGAATTGACACCACTCTCGCAGTAGTTGTAGTGGGCAAATGATCAACTTCAATGAAATTGGTAAGGTAGTCAACAGTGATCAGGTATTGGGAACCTTGAATTTCGAACAAATCTAAGCCAACCTTTGTCCAGGGAACGTCCCCGTCGGCATGATGTTGTAACGGTTCTGGTGCATTTCTAGGTTTAGTCTCTTGGCACAACTCACAGGTGTTCACTAGTTGACGCATATCACTGTTCATTCCGGGCCAGAAGATGGTCCCACGGGCTTTGCGAAGCATGCTGTCATGACCCAAATGAGCACTGTGCCGCCTGTCCTTCATTGCGGATCTTAACTTTGACGGTATGACAATGGCTTCACCTTTTACTAGGATACCATCAGAGTAACTTATCACGTCGCGAAAGTCAAGATATGGTAACGCGCCCGATGGTACTTCATTTTTGTCATCTGGCCATCCGTCCAATACCAGTCGAATCACAGACTGAAGTCCTGTGTCCTTCGAGGTAGCTTCGCGTATCTCATCTAGTTGCGCGTCGGGAATGTCCCCGAAAATGTTAACGGACAGAATCCTTGACCTTTCCTCAAGCCGACTTTCCTTTTCGAGGTAGGCTCGATTGAGAGTATCAGCTAAGATCAGTGATGAGCCTTTCACAAATGTGAATTCAATGTCATACCGCATCATGCGGACCATGATGTCCTGTAGGCGCTTCGGTGCCATACTAAGCGGCTTCTAAAGTATGGCTGCCAGTGGTTTATGTTCATTTTTAACCTTTACCGCACGACCATAAGTGTATTGATCAAATCATTCCAGACCATAGAGCACAGAGAGGGACTCTTTCTCGATTTGAGCCCAATTCCGTGAGGGCTCTTGACGCGTGTTCTATGAGCCGTCCGTCTTGGAGCAGGACTGCGCCGAGTCAGCTTTTACTCGCTCCCTGCCATCTTTCAGTGCATATAGCCACGCATCATCATACCTTTCATTTTCAGCCTGGGACAAAGCATGAACCTTTCCCTTTTTACATTTAGCTTTGAAATGATTCCTTCCCTGGCATCTTTCACACACTTTTCCCCAAGCAGGGCACTTTTCCCTTTGTTTTTCATGTTTGTAACCACAAAAATTTCAGTCTATTTTCGGTTTCTCTGTTTGATTTGTGGAATGTTGAGGATGTTGAGGAACCCTACCTTCGTGTTTCCATGTAGCCTTTGGGTTATTCGTACCTTTCTGTGATACTTTGTTTACCTTCTGTGCTGTGGGTGTACTAATGTCTCTTATTTCCTTTGCCTGTTTGTTTGATTGTTCATATGCTCTACACAATCTCACTGCCTTTTCTAGTGTTAACTTTTCCTCCCTTTACAAGAGTTCTTGTAGTTTCCCTGTCGCTGTGAAAACTATCTTATCTCTAATCATGCGATCCTTTTCTTGAAAATTGCATGAAGCTGCTTTAGACTTCAGGTCTGTGAGGAATTTATCAAAAGGCTCCTGATATGCGAGATTCCAGAATCTATGTGTCTCAAGAACTTCGTTATCTCGAGGGTTGCAGTAGAGTTTGAGAGCTTTGAGCACTTTCTCAGGATAATTTTTATCCTCGTCGTTCTCCCATGCTATTTGGTCATAAATCGCGAGCACGTGACTTCCGGCGCAGTTCAAGATAATAGCAGTCTGAACTGATTTGTCTCTCCTATTACTGCCCGATGCAGCCAAATATAACTCAACTTGTCTTTTCCAACGCTTAAAGTTCTCAGATACATTTCCCGAGTTGATGTTTAGCTGCGGTGGAAGCCTCAAAGCGGACTGCTGTGCGGGCTCAGGTTGATAACTTCAGCCTCATGTTCAGCCATTACTACGAACGTTTACAGTTACACCACATTCAGAGGATATACGAACGAAAACAACAGTTATCAGAGTGCGTAGACCGCTTCGACAGCACTTTAAGAGTGCGCGAATCTTTTAAACAACACTTTCAGAGTGTTAACACCGCTGCACCATGTTTATCAAGCGGATTCCCGCAGCACAGATACCACAACACGTGTATAAAATGGCGTACAAGAACAACTGTTTTTATTACCCAAGATAACAAAAGAGTTCCAAACCAGGAACGATAACTCAAATACACACATAAATTTAGGTTTCACCACATAGTTATTAAAGTTCACATATCAACAGAGATTAGTTTGTTTACATCAAAGGATCAAACAAGTCTTTTCGTCTTATCCACAAGGTGTCGCACATGGAACCTTCAATTTTCTCATGACATGTTCCATTTCTTTATAAAGTTATGTTATCATGATAGCTGCTGTCGACATCGTGATGCTTTTCGTACGCACATCAAAGGATTAAACTAGTTTTTTCGTTTTGTCAACAAGGTGTAGCACACGCAACCTTTAATTTTGCTATTACATGTACCATATCTTTAGAAAGTTACATTGTTAAGAGGTATCAGAGGCGAGAAAAACCCTCCTTAATTGCTTTCATAAACATACTGTCCAACTTTATTCAATGTTAAACAAATTGACAATTAATTGTTTATGAAGGCACAGCATTTTCATACACATGGATTTTACATCAATATACAACGTTATGGAAGTAAACAATAAACCATTTATCGAGATCAACAGAGTTAATTTGATATCATGGTGTGATAAATTGAGGCATATCTAAAAAGGCAGATTTTGAAAAAAAAATAATAGTACCTAGAAATATATTTTTCTGGAAAGAATCAAAGGGATTAGGAATTTATGTAACGTAGACAATGGAGTGTATTGTAATGACGATAATTAAAGTCCCTTCAGAGTATTGAAAAAAGACTTTAAAAAAAGCTACAATGGTTTCAGCAAAGGATAGTGCATTATCATTTTAGAACAGATTCGTTCATGTTTCTCACATAAATGATAAAAATGATATTTTTCATATAATTTGAAAACAGTAAACCAACAAATGTTAATACTATTATAACATTTTTGTTTTTATTCTGCATTTTCATTTAACAATAAAAAAGTATTTATTTCTTTAGCACCCATTATTATAAACATGGAGGCAGACGACCGGCAAAATTTCAAGGGAGAAACTAACACGAAGCGGTATGCGTGAGTTTCCAAAGAAAATTTGAGAGAGATACAAAGATTCATACAGCAAGCAGTTAAATATAAGACAGACTGTTAAAAGATTGAAATGAAATGTAATAAAACAATTACTGCACTAATATTAGATCAATATAAAAATTTATGGAATACAAAATGAAATATCGACCTCAGCTCCCGACCTCAGTCTATATTTCTTTTTTTATTCCATAAAATCTCATATCGAACCGATAATAGTGCAATAAAAATAAAATATTCAACTCTTTTCATAAAGAACAGAAATATGAAATAAAACAAAATGAAATAAAATGATAACAACATAAATATAAAAATGCATGATATAAAAAATAAATGAGTTTGTGAATGAATGTGTGATAACAATGTGGTGTCTAAGGATATCATTGTTGGAGTGAGACTCTATGATAATACTGTGGTGTCTAAGGAGATCCTTGTTGGAGTGAGATTCTATGATAATAATGTGGTGTCTAAGGAGATCCTTGTTGGAGTGAGATTCTATGATAATAATGTGGTGTCTAAGGAGATCCTTGTTGGAGTGAGATTCTATGATAATACAAGGAGATCCTTGTGGAGTGAGATTCTATGATAATAATGTGGTGTCTAAGGAGATCCTTGTTGGAGTGAGATTCTATGATAATAATGTGGTGTCTAAGGAGATCCTTGTTGGAGTGAGATTCTATGATAATAATGTGGTGTCTAAGGAGATCCTTGTTGGAGTGAGATTCTATGATAATAATGTGGTGTCTATGATAATAATAATGTGGTGTCTAAGGAGATCCTTGTTGGATAATAATGTGGTGTCTAAGGAGATCCTTGTTGGAGTGAGATTCTATGATAACAATGTGGTGTCTAAGGAGATCGTTGTTGGAGTGAGATTCTATGATAATAATGTGGTGTCTAAGGAGATCCTTGTTGGAGTGATATTCTATGATAATAATGATGTGGTGTCTACGGAGATCCTTGCTGGAGTGAGATTCTATGATAATAATGTGGTGTCTAAGGAGATCCTTGTTGGAGTGATATTCTATGATAATAATGTGGTGTCTAAGATCCTTGCTGGAGTGATGATAATAATGTGGTGTGTCTAATAATAATGTGAGATCCTTGTTGGAGTGAGATTCTATGATAATAATAATGTGGTGTCTAAGGAGATCCTTGTTGGAGTGAGATTCTATGATAACAATGTGGTGTCTAAGGAGATCCTTGCTGGAGTGAGATTCTATGATAATAATGTGGTGTCTAAGGAGATCCTTGCTGGAGTGAGATTCTATGATAATAATGTGGTGTCTAAGGAGATCCTTGCTGGAGTGAGATTCTATGATAATAATGTGGTGTCTAAGGAGATCCTTGTTGGAGTGAGATTCTATGATAATAATGTGGTGTCTAAGGAGATCCTTGTTAGAGTGAGACTCTATGATTACAATGATGTGGTGTCTAAGGAGATCCTTGTTGGAGTGATATTCTATGATAATAATGATGTGGTGTCTACGGAGATCCTTGCTGGAGTGAGATTCTATGATAATAATGATGTGGTGTCTAAGGAGATCCTTGCTGGAGTGAGATTCTATGATAATAATGTGGTGTCTAAGGAGATCCTTGCTGGAGTGAGATTCTATGATAATAATGATGTGGTGTCTAAGGAGATCCTTGTTGGAGTGAGATTCTATGATAAAAATGATTTGGTGTCTAAGGAGATCCTTGCTGGAGTGAGATTCTATGATAATAATGTGGTGTCTAAGGAGATCCTTGTTGGAGTGAGATTCTATGATAATAATGTGGTGTCTAAGGAGATCCTTGCTGGAGTGAGATTCTATGATAATAATGTGGTGTCTAAGGAGATCCTTGTTGGAGTGAGATTCTATGATAATAATGTGGTGTCTAAGGAGATCCTTGTTGGAGTGAGATTCTATGATAATAATGTGGTGTCTAAGGAGATCCTTGTTGGAGTGAGATTCTATGATAATAATGTGGTGTCTAAGGAGATCCTTGTTGGAGTGAGATTCTATGATAACAATGTGGTGTCTAAGGAGATCCTTGTTGGAGTCTATGATAATAATGTGGTGTCTAAGGAGATCCTTGTTGGAGTGAGATAATAATGATGATGTCTAAGGAGATCCTTGCTGATAATAATGAGTGAGATTCTATGATAATAATGTGGTGTCTAAGGAGATCCTTGTTGGAGTGAGATTCTATGATAATAATGTGGTGTCTAAGGAGATCCTTGTTGGAGTGAGATTCTATGATAATAATGTGGTGTCTAAGGAGATCCTTGTTAGAGTGAGATTCTATGATAATAATGATGTGGTGTCTAAGGAGATCCTTGTTGGAGTGAGATTCTATGATAATAATGTGGTGTCTAAGGAGATCCTTGTTGGAGTGAGATTCTATGATAATAATGTGGTGTCTAAGGAGATCCTTGTTGGAGTGAGATTCTATGATAATAATGTGGTGTCTAAGGAGATCCTTGCTGGAGTGAGATTCTATGATAATAATGTGGTGTCTAAGGAGATCCTTGTTGGAGTGAGATTCTATGATAATAATGTGGTGTCTATGTGGAGTGTCTAAGGAGATCCTTGTTGGAGTGAGATTCTATGATAATAATGTGGTGTCTAAGGAGATCCTTGTTGGAGTGAGATTCTATGATAATAATGATGTAATGTAATATATTTTATGTATTTAATAGTTACTTACAACCACCTTTGTCTACAAAAGTTTGAAAGTTCCGATCGTGTGAAATTTGAGAGAGGAAGGATGCTGTCGATTGGCTTCAAATGTTCACTTCACATGTCATGTATCTCTCTAATTTGATAAAATAACATTATTATATATTTTACAGAAAAATCCAGACACTGAATACTTACAGCCAAATGACAGAAAATAATAATGATGATAATTAGTTACTTTTATGTGCTTTTATATTTCTCAAATGTAATATTTATTGCAAAACTTTCCAATCTTCACGTTTTTCTCAATAAATATATTTCAAAGCAATATGACATCATTTTTAACATACCATTTGAAAATATTAGACTGTAATATGTGCATTTTTTCATGCCGTGGCTCACACCACGGACTGTCTGCGAACACATTGGGCACCAGCTCTTATAGGTCGGATGAATTGACAGCCTCGTCCTTGACACGTTTCATTAATCATTCGAACACTTCTATGGATGTATACACAGGTGTAGTCCCGTGAGCCAAGCCTCTTACACGGACTTCTGTTTTCCCTGTTGTTACATCGTAGCTTTGCCTTCAGTACATGGGAGGGAAATAAGCCTGACTGATGATGTAACTCGTAGTACCATGGGCACAGAGAGGCCGCATATTCTGGTAGAGTCTCTGTAGAATTGCTAATTAAACTGGAGAGTAAATGCAAGCAATTTGTTATCACTCAAGGTAAAATATTATATTCGTATAATTGTTATAATGATAATATATAACTGGTAGATAAAACCGAAGAACTAAATTATAGAATCATTTTAAGAAACAAAAACGATAAGAATTACATCAAATAAATGTAAAAGTATTAGAAGTCCAGGACGTTGTACTATCACATCTGCATAAGGAGACATTTTCGCAATATTCGTACATGTATATTAAAATATGACTTGTTAATATATTATTACAAGATATTTCGCGATGAAAAATGCCAACATAATCATAATCCAAACTCAAATTCAATAAAACTAGGGCAGAAACAACAAGAAAATACCAACATGTCAACATTATCATAATCCAAACTCAAATTCAATAAAACTAGGGCAGAAACAACAAGAAAATACCAACATGTCAACATTATCATAATCCAAACTTAAATTCAATAAAACTAGGGCAGAATTTGAACAAAAGAAAGATTTACACGTTGAGTCCTTAAGAAATACACGCCGAGGAGTATGCTCTTCTGCTTCGTGTTGCGTCTTTTATCTTTCATATATTTTACACTAAAATGAATTATTATTACCATTCTTGGATAAATTCCTGGTGCCCGAGGCGAAAGCCGTTATTTCTTAAATTATTCACTTTATTGTTTATCAAGTATACCGATTGAATAAGAACCCTTTTCTCCGATCCCATGTTACATTTTACACACCAACTTTATTTATGATATTTTCAATACTTTTGAAAGTATTCCGAGACACTTCATTTCTGAAATCTGTTTTAGTTACATCTTATGCATTATTGCATATATCAAGTATCCCATGGAATGAAAGAATACCTGAATATTCTTTAATTATTTATATGGGGTGTTGAATATCATACAGTAAGTAAAAAAAACATTAATTAATGGTTTACTATACAAAAATATATATATTTCGGCAAATACAAGCCAAAATGCAAAAAATTCAGATATTGATAGCCTGCTTTTGTTTTCATGCACAAACATTTAATATATTAACTTCGACAACACTGACATATATCTAACGTTTGAATATTTTAATATTTTTGCGGTGAACTATAATTGAAACAAACGCTTTTTGACATGTATTTTTATATTCGTTCTGCAAAATACAAAAGTATCGATTTCTGATTAAGTTGGTGTTAGATTACCTGTCACAGGTGGTGCCGTACGACTGACTCTCATTCGCTATAGCTTCAGCCTCTTCTCTGGTGAAAATTATATTTTCTGTATTTAATATGTTTTGCAAACGGTAATCTTTTAAAGGCGTCGCTTGGGTCATCATCAAGTGTGACATAATCGGCATTAACAACATGTTATACATACTGAAACAGATTCAAATTCATTCATTAAGATAAAGTTACACCATAGCACGTAGAGCATTTCTTTTCCTAAATATACATATACATGTTTACCATTCACTAACTACTTCTAAATTGATAAACAGCTTGGTATGCATTTCTAAACATCTAATTGAGAAGTATAACTATTTTTTCTACATTTTGTAAATATCATAACTATAAATTGAAATAAGAATTTTCTATATCATACACAATACCTGTCTCCAAAGAAAGGATAGTCCAATATGAATACTTCAGTATATCTGAATGAAGTCTTCAAGTAAAACACTTTGTGTTTCATATGATGAAGGGCAATGTCAATTAGGCAACCCATTGTCATTTATACAATTCTAAACGGATGTACCTGTGGCAACCACAGCTGTTGAATGAGAAAACGCCCTTTGAAAAATACAAACAAAATAACATTTCCAGGAATTTACGTTGCTGCACGCCATATATTAATGAATGAACCCACGCTAAGCATGAATTGGCATTTGATTGAAGATAAAGGCTTGTATTGCATACCACACGGAACACCTTCTGGTCTTCAATAAATGTACTTTACGTTAAAACAATAGTGTATCAGGTGATATGACTCACAGTACCGTCGCTTGTTACCCGATCATATGACATTTTGGTTGGCCATTTACAAAATTAATCTCAATGAGACGGATATCCTGAACAACAAGCGAAGATGGAAATGGAGATGATTATTTGATACCATACATTATCATAGATATAGTTAGCTTACCAGTCACACTATTTATCAATATTTGCGCCTCGTCATTTGTCTCTAAATACAGCTTACCAATGACACTATTTATCCTATTTATATATATCGTCCTGCTGGTCGAGTTTTTTTTTTTTAATGTTCATACTGGATCGTTCTGATTCGTATGATATTTACAAGTTCAATTCCCGTGTTATATAGTCAATTAACGGCTATACTATTCATCTGTTTAAACCTATAGTGATGTGACCACGTGTGTAGACATCCAGTTGTTCGGGTGCATATACAGTGCAGTTATGTGTAAAAATGCTTCTTACGACTGGTATAGATCTTTGATTTATTTATTTTCCTTTTACATATATATTATACTGACTTCGTATAATTGGTAAGTTAAACTATTCTTGGCAACTTATAGTTCACTTTGGATTAAGATTCTGAAATGTCATACGTGTACATTGAATTGGTCTTTACCTTGGCAAGCATGTATAGATGGTTAATCTTTCATTTTTGTCCCGTGTTTCAGGAATGAATTAATCTATTTGTTTGTGAATTATTTGTTTTTTTGTTTTTTGTTTTTTTTGCCTGTGTACACTTGGATTTCTGGATAAAGTTGTAAACGAAAGCGAATGACCTGTCACATGAGTTCCCACAGCGAAAGCAGAACCCATTAATTTCTGCGTTGATCTCGTTTAAATTACATGTATAACGATCAGAAGTAAATATTGTACATATTGGATCTGTTTCAGTACAGGTCCTGGTTCGTATGCTATTGTCAATTCCATGTCCCATGTTTATAGTCAAGTACACCTTGTTTAACAGTTTCATTACATACAATTGCTCACGAGGAACTCAATGTGACCTTATGTGTCGACCTCGCTAAATAGTTCCACACGTGCAAAAGGCCCTGTCGTTAGTGTACATACATACGATTTTGAATAGCTTTTACATATTTCTTTTGCGTCCTGTGTTTCATGCGACGGGTCAATTTATGTGTGATCTGATATAAATATATATATATATATATATTTCTGTAGCGTGTACAACTGTTGTTCTAAAATAATAAATTGTGTAAGTGTATGTATGTATTCGATCTTGCGTATGCGTATCCGTCTTATGTGAGTGTGGGTGGGAAAAATATATATATATATTTTTTAAATTGATATGTTCTTAGCATCCCCGATCGACCCATTCAGTGTTGATCATAGTTGATGTCAACAAATGTCTACAAAGCAGTTTTGTATATATATTTCTTACTAAGTGTTCAGGAAGTTTTTGTTCTACCGTTTCTTCAAGTGTGGCATTGTTCTCCGAAATATACAAATTGTTGGTTAGCACATTTCTTCAAGTATACATGTATGCCCAGTCGCCAGACTTCCGCTCAAGTGACTTTTTCATTTGACAAAGGGTAATGATATCATAATCTATAGAATGGCGATTGGATTGTTTTATACCAGAGTCTATGGCAGATGTTTAGTGAAATCCTTTTTTGTTTTATTACATTTGAATACGAATACTATTTTCAAGTTTTTATACTCGTTCAGAAGTAATATACTGCGCCATTTTCATTCATTGGTCCTGTTTCTGAACTCAGGTTTTCTTAACATAGAATTTAGTCTAATAAGTATATTGTTATTGTTAATTGATATGGACATTGAGACAAATCCCGGTCCAAATGAGCTGTCTATTTTTCATTTAAACATCAGGAGCGTTAGGAACAAACTTGAATATATTGAAGATTTTGCCGGTGAATATGATATCATTTGCCTTACGGAAACGCACTTAGATGAGCATGTTTCTTCAGATAATTTACATCTTGATTGTTTTCATAATCCTTTACGTTTAGACCGAACTTTTACTGGTGGGGGTATTCTTGTTTATGTAAACGAACAATTGAAAGTTAAACGTCTTCATGACCTTGAATTTCCTGGGGGAGAGGTGATATGGTGTCAGATTGAATTTCAACAATCTAAAATACTTATATGCACGATATATAGACCTGAAAATGATGTTAATCCCTTTTGGCAAAATCTGTATGATTCTTAATGTCATTAATGAGCCCACAAGAGTAGGGCATACTAGGGCAAGTCTGCTTGATCCGATCTTTTAGACTCCTTAAAATATTGACTCATCAGTTTTAACCGTTGACCGTTCTGTCAGTGATCACGATTGTAGTTTAGTCTCTTTCGAAATTCCATTTAGTCTCAAACCTATTTATAAACGTAAGGTTTGGATATATAAACATACAGATTTCAATAAATTCAATGAACTTATATCTAATTTTGAATGGGAAGGTATGTTTGGAACGTGTGAGTCGGTCAATATTGCATGTGAACAGTTCAGTCAGAAATACCTAGACTTTGCTCATGATTGTATTCCCTATAAAGAAGTGACTATCAGACCTAAGGATAAGCCTTGGATGTCGTCAGAGTTAAGGAGGCATATACGGATTCGTGACAGGCTACACAAAAAAGCTAGATCCACATCTCTTCAGTTTGATATAAATAAGTTTAAGGCTCAGCGGAACAAAGTTAACAATATGAAGAAACATGCTCGTCAATTATTTTATGAAAATGTTCATGAGCTAGTAGACCAATATTCTGCTTCTGATCCTAAATCATATTGGAAATTAATTAAAACCCTCATGAAATCTGCCGGTAATTCCTAATCAATTCCTACTCTTAAAGATCCCTCTTCTGGTAACATAGTAACGGGTGATGGTGATAAAGTCAATATTTTAAATGATTATTTTTGCTCGATTACTGATGTTGATGATAGCAATACTGATATCCCTGTAGCAGAAATGAAAACTGGTAACAACTTAAGCTATTTACGAGTAAACTCATCAGAAGTCATTGATATTCTTAAAATTTTGAAATTAGGCAAAGCCTCTGGTCATGATGGAATAAGTCATCATATGCTAAAGTATACTGCTCAATCAGTTTCTAAGCCACAAAAGCTACTTTTTAATTTATCACTCTCGTCGGGTATTTCCCCGGATTTTTGGAAAATGGCCGCTGTTTAAAAAGGATGATAGACATTTACCATCTAACTATAGACCAATATCCCTGTTATCAACGGTAGGCAAGATTTTCGAACGGGTTATCTTCAAGCATATACATAATTATTTTATGGAAAATTCTTTATTTTTTAAGTATCAATCAGGGTTTATGCCAGGTCATTCTACGGTTCATCAATTAATAGAAATTTATCACAACATATGTTTAGCATTAGAGGACAGTAAACACGCTTGTTTAGTATTTTGTGACATATCTAAAGCCTTTGATCGTGTTTGGCATAAGGGGTTGTTAATTAAGCTAAAATCCTATGGTCTATCTGGGGAATTGTTGACGTGGTTAGAAAATTATCTGTCCAACAGAAAACAGAAGGTTTTCATATCAAATTCATTTTCCGATATTGGTGCTATTAAAGCGGGTGTTCCTCAAGGTTCTATACTTGGACCTCTATTGTCTTTAATTTATATCAATGATGTCGCTGACGTTTTGCGCTCAGCGTCACGTCTTTTTGCTGACGATACCTCTCTTATGAGTACGTCATCTTCTTGTAACGAGATAGAAACTACTATAAACAACGACTTAGAATCGTTAAATAACTGGGCTAAAAAATGGTTGGTGAAATTTAATCCGGGCAAAACGGAAGTTATTTTTATATCAAATTCAACCGAACTAGATGGGGATCTTGAGTTGAAATTTGATAATGCGTTTCTAAACTTTAGTAATTGTCATAGGCAATATTAATAATAAAGGGAAATGGGGTGACCATATTGAAAATACATATATATCTGTCTTAACGAAGGTAAATGCACTTAGGAAATTAAAGTGTATACTTAAACGTGACACGTTGTTAAAAATATATAAAACTTTTATTTTACCAGTTTTGGAATATGCTAGTGAGTTATGGGATGGTTGCAGTGTTTTTGAATCTAATTTATTGGAAAAGGCCCAACGTGAAGCAGCTCGAATTATAACTGGTTTACCTTCATATGCAACTAGTGATTCTCTTTATTTGGAAACGGGATTTGAAACACTTTCCGATAGACGTAAAAGAAGAAAATTACAGCTACTATATAAGATGAAAAACGGCTTAACACCTGACTTTCTCAACGATATATTACCCAATACAGTTGGGGAAAGCACTCCTTACTCTCTGAGAAACAGAAATGATTTCGTAATTCCATATTATAGACTCTCATCTACTAATTCGTCCTTTTTACCCTCAACCTTATGTTCATGGAATGACCTGGAAAATTCCTCTAGATCTGCACCTTCTTTTGCGATGTTTAAAGAATATATTACACCTGATTTAAAGCAGTTACAACCTCCTAAGTATTTTGGATTTGGTGATAGGAAAGTCAACATTATTCATACAAAGTTACGTCACCAAAACAGTTCCTTAAGATATGATTTATTTAGAGTAAATCTTGTAGAAAATCCTGAATGTGTATGTAGTAACCCGTGTGAAAATGCATTGCACTTTTTCTTTGAATGTCCTCGTTTTGACCTTCAGAGGCGTGTTCTATTTGATAGTCTTGATGGTATGCATGTCAATATTAATATAAATTTACTACTTTCAGGAAACAAAAATCTGCTCATAGACACAAATATTATGATGTTTAGAAATGTGCACCATTTTATTAAAGCCAGCAACAGATTTTAATTTCTTTAATTGTAATTAAGTAATACAGGATAATCGGTCCATACCGACCCCTGTCTATTTCGGATCATTGTCTATTCCGGCTTTACTTTTGTTAGACTTTTCTCACTTATAGTTGTTACAAACCAGCCAGCATTTTGATCAAGTTTGGACAGGTTATACTTATATCTATAGTTATATATCTTATTATTTTAGTTTCGGAGAGCAATGCCAACAGTTATATGTTTTGTCTTTTTCTTAATGTGACCTGTACTTTTGTTTGCCAAATTGTGTATATTGTAATTGTTTTGGGAGAGGGCGTCGATAATATAACTTGTGCCCAATCCCTTTGTTATTCTGTGGCAATAAAATATGTATAAATCAAATCACTTTATCAATGTTTATCCCTGGTAATTAATCTCATGATACAATTTACTAATCACATTATTTAACAATATTTACGTCTGGTTATTAATATCATGCCACAGCTTACCAATCACACTATTTATCAATATTTATGCCTCGTCATATGTCTCTAAATACAGCTTACCAATGACACTATTTATCAATGTTTATCCCTGGTAATTAATATCAGGATACAATTTACTAATCACACTATTTATCAATATTTACGTCTGGTTATTAATATCATGCCACAGCTTACCAATCACACTATTTATCCATGTTTATGCCTGGCCAATAGTCTACATACAGCCTACCAATCACACTATTTATCAATATTTACCTCTGGTCAGTAGTCTCTAGAAACAGCTTACCAATCACACTATTTATCAATGTTGATGCCTGGTTATTAGTCTCTAAATAAAAACTTACCAATCACACTATTTATCAATGTTTACGCATGGTCATTAGTCTGTAGATACAGCTTACCAATCACACTATTTATCAATGTTTACGCATGGTCAATACTCCATGTCCCTATCATAGGGCAAGCCATCAATTGTCGGTGCGTGTTCGTTCATGAGTAGCTATCAGGATTGTAAAATGCAGGTTTAATTTCTGTATATAACGTTGAATTTGCTCCTTTTGTAGTTGACGTTCTTATTGTACATCTATATTTGCTATTATGTTAATGATTTAGTTGTTGTATAACTGCTAACTACCCATAGAAATGTTGTTACGTTCGAATGAACTATGTATGGAAGTCGTGAATGGTAGTCGTGTGCGCGTGAACTGGCGAGTGATCGCACAGGAAAAAAAATCTATGGAAGGCCGGAGTTGCCTTATTTGTTTCGTGTAGCGATATTGTACTTTTGTTGAAATTTGATATAGAATCTCATCACGCACCGTAGAATGTAGTTCTTGTGCATTGGCATACATAATTTGTAGAAAAACTTTATAGGTTAGTTATGGTAACTATAACGAGAATGGATTGATGAGTGCTTAGTTTTCGTTTCGTTTCTCTTTAAAGCTTCACATTGCGGGTACAAGACTGTAAAGGATACATAAGGGTACAGGAAGTCAGCATTATTGGAGCGCCAGGTCTTCCGCATGCAGTAAGGGGACCGATTGACGTTACGGTCAGCTGCAGGAGGGATTGTCTTCAGAACAGGCTGGCATGTAGTTCCTCGGGAGACCTTTTAGTGTTGATATCCCAGTCACCAGCTCCACAGAGGAGAGAGATGAGCGTTACGTGTGCATCACTAGCAAGCCGTCAGTGAACTAGGAACTGAGAGTTATGTCACTTACTTCTTAGAAACTGAGAGTCGGACTAAGGAGTCGGTTTGTTTGAGTCTTGCATCCTCAAATTTACACACTGTGGCTGTGGAGTTGTGAGACATTCGTGTCAGTGAAGAGACTGTAGATATCTTTACATGTTGCTAAGTTGTATGAATGGAGTATGATTGTGAGTGTGAGTATGTTGATAGTTTTCTGTGTTTTCTATGTAAATAAACTGTATTATATGTTCATTGTGTTATATCGCTGTGTTGATTTCCGGATATGCTGGGCAGAGGCTCGTCCCACGTTACGAAATTGGTGGCAGCGGTGGGATGACCAACGTTTAGTATTTATGGAGTGACACCCAGTGCATGTTTAGGTTAGATTGCTTGACATTTCCTACATTATATCGTGCTTTTCTTTGCTGTATTTTCGTGACACCCCGAATCCTACAGATATAAGGAAGCCTTTCAGGTAAGAAGCTTCGTTGCGACAGATAGATGTCAGTGGTTTGACAAGTGCAGACAAGGTAAGTGGGTGTCGTTTCTGTATAGTTTTGTTTTTCAGTTTAGTATTGTTATCTGTTGGTGATATTAATTTACAATATGTCGAAGCTCCAGGAGCTCATTGCAATTGGGGTATGACGGTACCAAGTTACAAGAGTTCATACGAGAGAAGCAGGCCAGAGAAAGAGAAGCTCGTGAAAAAGAGTGGCGGGATCGCCAAGCGCAAAGAGAAGCTGAGTTTGCTTTGAAAATAGAAGAAGAGAAGAAAGCTATGTTTGTTGAGCAGGCCAAAATAGTAGTAGAGAGAGAAACCAGAGCGAAACGCGAAGTAGACAGTAGAAGTAAATAGCTGTAGCATATCATTTTCTGACCAAGTAGAAGCAGGAACAAAATGATTTCCCATTGAACTTCTGGATAAAATGCAACAAAACTGGACGATTTTTCTCCTTTTCACCGCTGTCTCTTAAGAATCTCATATCTCTTAGCCCTACAAAAAACGTATTAGAACACCGCCTAGTGATTCCTGGTCCTTAACAGTGATTTTGTCTTCCCCAGTGTCCCTGCCACTCTATCTATGAACTCCATTATTTTATTGGAGGATTCTGAGTACCATTTCATCGGTGTCTACTATTCCTAGAAAAATAATAAAACTTGTGGGCCCAATTATTTCGGCAATAGGAGCCCCAAACTAAATGCAAGTGTTATTGATTAATGGCATGGAAAGCTGTCTTGGGTTCCGCTCTTCCCAGTTACAATGTAGTTATTACGTTAATGTGCTTCTTTGTTCACACCAATTTTAAGGCTTACTAGTGATGAACTATAGGTAGATATCCCACCGATTGACAAAACATTAATCGATGTAGTACTGACCTCAAATTGAAAGCCCAACAAGCCCAACAGGTCAAGGTCTTCCGGGTGAATTGATATTAAGCGAAATCATATATCGGTTTTACCCAAAATTGGCTCAGCACCAAGCTTAGTAATCATTAAATGATGGGTAGGTTACTGAAGAAAACTCCAGGTTCATGAAATCATGAATGTGTGATTATCCTCCACTCCCAGCCGATCTGGGGACTACACCTATTGGTAAGATGTAAAGACTTGTGTTACGGGGTTGGTTATGGAAAAGGATCCATAATTCTGCCTAATTTAATTTCAGAATAATTTTTTTGTGCATTTCTGCGGTGTATTGCATTGCCAGTAACAACATTCACGCGTTTTTGCGTGAGAGAATTTTGTCAAATTTGAGTTCCTAATTTTTTTTAATGCTTTGATAATATGAATGTAGGACTTCCTTGTTAATCAAGCAAGACTTTGTTGTTTGAGTTAGCAGAAACTGTAACAGTGTTTGTAGACAATGATCAAGTTATAGGATGCCTCATACATATTTTGATGCAAATCTAAAAAAAGTGATCTTGTCATCGCGACCAAGGAATACACACCATCGTTTTGCTTTCAATTGTTACGATGGTGATCTACAAAGAATGATAGACCGAACTTGGGTTTTTTTTCATCCACTCTGTAAGGGACACGGGGGGAACGATTTGCTGAATGTCGAAAAATAAAACAATAAAAAAAAATTAAATAAACCACACACACACACACACACACACACACACACACACACACACACACACACACACACACAAACAAACAACAACGTAACTCCTAAATAAGGAAGGAATAAATGTGATGATATTAGAACTAAACGGCGTCCACATCATTCGGATACAGACTACACTTCCGTGAACATTTTGTGAGTTACTTCCCTTCAATCAATAATTGTATATCCACATCATATCATGTTTGTTGTGTGTTGATTTCAACGATGATAAATCGTTAATAGGCATGAAATCGGAATGACTTGTAGGAGTCTAAGAAATGTTCGTTTTACCGATCAACTTATTTCATAAATCTTAAACGATATAAAACGAACGAACTTGAACATCTTTCGAATTAGACTGACACAATTTTTTTTTCAATGTCATTAATCTATTAGTACATTTTTCTTTAATGACGTCATAAGATGCATATACTATCATGTAGCCATAATAGAAGTAGTTTAAGTATGAGATTGTTATATATGGCCGAATCGGTCATTACATGATAAAAAACTTTCTATAAATATGATATCAAATCGATTCGTTTTTCTTATATGAGGTAATAAATATATATTATATTAGACAACAATTTTTAATACTCGTTTTTATGTATTCCACTTACTTAAGATAATAGATATTTTATATAAGAAAACAATATTTGATAATCACTTAACAATTCTTAATTGAATATATTCTCGTAAAAGATCACGTCATCACCTCGTTACTCTATAAACAGTGATAATTCTCGTCCTATATTTCGTATGAACAGATACACCGATGTATTCTGACAATATAAAACAAATATGTACAGGATTAGTATTCCTATCATAGCAGCTGGGGATGTACAACATTGCTCTTGAGACAAATTCAACATAAACTGATTCACAATTCATTAAATTTGTCCAAGATCAACCCAATTCATCATCGCGTGAAATCGACAAAAGCAATATTCAATTATTGTATTTCAGTTAAGATGATTTGTTTTTAATATTTTGAACAAATCGAAGTCTACTGTTACTAGAATATAGCATCAAAAATTTAGTCAAGAAGCAGCTTTGTTTCAAAATCACTCAGAGAACGCTGTGTGCCTTGTTGGAGACTTTCAGTTTCTGGCAATGAAAGGATTTAAAAAAATACAGCAGATCACAACATTTACAACTTCGCTGATGTCTCAAGTCGATATCAAAACATGAAAAACAAATCTGTTCCAAAAAAAACATAATAATGTCATATTTTGATTTATCTAATAATATAATTTATCTTCATCAATTTATACTCTACAAATCAGGAGCAAATTTGATTACTTTTATTATAAGTTTAGCACAAAATGTATCAGGGTTATTTCCAATGAATGTGTATTACCTGACGTCGGTAGGTCTGTTACACGGAGAGCGAGTTCTGTCCACGATGTATTACCTGACGTCGGTAGGTCTGTTACACAGATAGCGAGTTCTGTCCACGATGTATTGCCTGACGTCGGTAGGTCCGTTACACAGAGAGCGAGTTCTGTCCACGATGTATTACCTGACGTCGGTAGGTCTGTTACACAGAGAGCGAGTTATGTCCATGACGTCGGTAGTTCTGTTACACAGAGAGCGAGTTCTGTCCACGATGTATTGCCTGACGTCGATAGGTCTGTTACACAGAGAGCGACTTATGTCCACGATGTATTGCCTGACGTCGGTAGGTCCGTTACACAGAGAGCGAGTTCTGTCCACGATGTATTGCCTGACGTCGATAGGTCTGTTACACAGAGAACGAGTTCTGTCCACGACGTCGGTAGGTCTGTTACACAGAGAGCGAGTTCTGTCCACGATGTATTGCCTGACGTCGGTAGGTCTGTTACACAGAGAGCGAGTTCTGTCCACGACGTCGGTAGGTCAGTTACACAGAGAGCGAGTTCTGTCCATGATGTATTACCTGACGTCGGTAGGTCTGTTACACAGAGAACGAGTTCTGTCCACGACGTCGGTAGGTCTGTTACACAGAGAGCGAGTTCTGTCCACGATGTATTGCCTGACGTCGATAGGTCTGTTACACAGAGAGCGAGTTCTGTCCACGATGTATTGCCTGACGTCGGTAGGTCTGTTACACAGAGAGCGAGTTCTGTCCACGATGTATTACCTGACGTCGGTAGGTCTGTTACACAGAGAGCGAGTTCTGTCCACGATGTATTGCCTGACGTCGGTAGGTCCGTTACACAGAGAGCGAGTTCTGTCCACGATGTATTGCCTGACGTCGGTAGGTCCGTTACACAGAGAGCGAGTTCTGTCCACGATGTATTACCTGACGTCGGTAGGTCTGTTACACAGAGAGCGAATTCTGTCCACGACGTCGGTAGGTCTGTTGCACAGAGAGCGAGTTCTGTCCACGATGTATTGCCTGACGTCGGTAGGTCTGTTACACAGAGAACGAGTTCTGTCCACGACGTCGGTAGGTCTGTTACACAGAGAGCGAGTTCTGTCCACGATGTATTACCTGACGTCGGTAGGTCTGTTACACAGAGAGCGAGTTCTGTCCACGATGTATTACCTGACGTCGGTAGGTCTGTTACACAGAGAGCGACTTCTGTCCACGACGTCGGTAGGTCTGTTACACAGAGAGCGACTTCTGTCCACGATGTATTAGCTGACGTCGGTAGGTCCGTTACACAGAGAGCGAGTTCTGTCCACGATGTATTACCTGACGTCGGTAGGTCTGTTACACAGAGAGCGAGTTCTGTCCACGATGTATTACCTGACGTCGGTAGGTCGATTGTGGAGAAATAAGGAACATATATTAATAAACATGTCACTCATACATGTCCCGGCCTGACTGTTATATACAAACAAGGAACGTAAACATTTACATAACTAATCACGTATGTTGGCTGGAATAAATACTGTTTGGTAGGATAGCTAATGTTAGGTAGTTTAAACATATTTTATTGTCATATTAGAATGCCGAAATGATTAGTCATGATGATTTACCAACGCAACAGTGACCTCTCCCTACATACAGATATACAATTGTGTAATAATAATTGTCACATGATTTAACATTAAAACGTGACGAGATTAGACAATCAATTTATCATGGTTAGTACTATATATAGCTTAATTAACTATAGATGAGAGAGAGAGAGAGAGAGAGAGAGAGAGAGAGAGAGAGAGAGAGAGAGAGAGAGAGAGAGAGAGAGAGAGAGAGAGAGAGAGAGAGAGAGAGAGGATGTTTGAACAATATTGGAGCGCCGTCACAACTGTTCAAATCCGTCTCGGTATACAGTTATATATGAACAATTAATTAGAAAACCAATGATTTGTCATATTAAGTTACAGAATATGAATGCAGATACTTACAATAATGTATGTTCTTAGACCTTATCTCGAACCGAACAGTGCATGTAAGATGAGCTCTGGTTGGTTGAAACCTCTTCGCTCCCAATTTCTACTTGAGGAACATTTTTTCGCGACACTTTGTAGCACAAAGCATCGATTGACTTAGGGAAGCATTGTGACTGAATCTCAATACAGAAAAAAGAGGTACTACCAGAGTGAAACGGAGGTCAGTAAACTAGGAGATCAGAATGGGAGAGAAAAAAGTGGAGAATCTGGGTATCGATCGAATGCGGCTATCGGGAGCTCGAAGTGCAATCTATTTTTAGATGGACGGGTTTATTGTTACGCTCTTCTGCGTGGAGGTATATTTCTTCGTTTGAATTTCCCGGGTTTTTTTTTACTTCTGTGATAGGATCAGCTTTACATATTTAAGCACAAAAGGCAGTCATTATCAATTTAACCTGCCGATTTCTTGTAATGTCATTGGATAAATGATATATACATGTGCTGATTGTTTTCTATACATTTTCAGTTATTCAAGAGCGAAACAATAAACCCGTCAATCTAAAAATAGATTGCACTTCGAGCTCCCGATTCCCTAGTTTCATCTGTGCGAGTTATCGTTCCTGCTACAGTGTTATCGTTCTTGTAAGCAGGTGTCGTTCACTTCCGTCATGGGGCGAGACTATTGTACATTGCCGGAATGTTCTAACTATCCTGGGAAAATTGGGAGATTGGGGATACCAGTGAAATTATAGACTTCCTAACGAAAAGACGGTTCGGGGACAATGGCTACGTGCGATCAGTCGAAAAAAAACTATAAGCCGTCGTCTTACACGAGGGTTTGTTCTGATCAATTTATTATTATGAATTCCATGTAAAAGTTACCCTGAAGTTATCTGTGAATACGTTTGACCCAAACTGTAAAAATGTGGAATAACTCACCAGAGGAAGTTGTACTTGCACTCCACGAAACTACATGTAAATTTGTTGAAAAGCAGCAAAAAATACCATTGCGATCGCACGTAGCATAAATCACAATTGTCATCGATCTGGTTGGTCATCAGTTTATGTATATATCCTTCTTTATAAAAATTTAAACCCCTAATAAACTGTCTGTAGCAATGCATTTTGCCTTGTCTTCCGTCCGGTGACTGCTGTGAATAAGGTAAGTTTCAACATCTTTATGTGTAATCATTGGTAACAGACTTTTTTCAATATTCCAACCAATATCTAAGTCATCAAAATTTGGAATCTTTCTATCAGTGTAGTATAGCAAGTAGGCTTACTTTCTTCTTTTAATTCGCCGCTATCACTTGTTGAAATGCCGAGCGTAACCTGAATATAATCAAAGGCCCTTCGAGCAAGAATGGTTTTTTTTGCCAGTTGTTTTAAGCTTTTTTTCCTTCAGAAATATTTGTATCTCACTTTTCATTAAGAATGTCTTCATACGTTGTTTTGGAAGAAAACATATCCATCCACAACCAAACTTGAAAATGCTGTTTTTTTTTTTTTTTTTTTTGCAAATGTGCTGTCAGCTCCTAAACTAGTGTCGCAGTTTACAGAAATAGTTATGATGTCACGTTCGCAAATGGGAAGAAGGTACACAATAACGGAACCAACAGGGAAACAAACGAGGACAAAACACGTCCGGCTGTATTTCATACAAAGAAATATTCGTGATAGCAGGCCTTTGAATATCGAACTCCACAGCGACATGTATACATATTTATTGGAGATGCAGGTCTGTTGCTATCTATGAATGAAAAAATTCACAAAGGTGGCTTTGATCCAAGGACCTTAAAACTTGACGTCATTCAGGTTAAAATGGTCCTCTACACCCGCGTAAAGCTTTATTAAATTTCTCTCGAAATGAAACCGCTACATGATACCGACAAACATGTCTTACTTCGAAATGAATAAACAGGGATACTTTTCAATAGATTAGCATAGAGTAACTCTGTGTGCCATGATAAAAATTTAGAGTGGAGATTTCTAGGCCAGAACGATAACTCTTTAAAATAATCACTACAAAAATATTAAATATCGCCCATCTGGTTTTGTCTGGCAGACATCAACCCTATGTTCTCAGGGTGTTCGTTAAAATATTTATATGTCTCCCGTTCACTAATGATCTAGACCAAATTTGGACAGAAACCTGACATTCCAACAGAAGAAGGATTTCAAAGAATTTGCTATATTTCACCTAATTTATTTTGCATGTACACGTCATCACAATACAATTTTCAAATCTTCTTTTCTGCTTTTTCGCAGCCATACCTGTTATTGTGTTACTATGTATTTTTACGTTCACACTGGGTATCAACTGTTCGATATCATCATCTTTTCATCGTCACATGCATATAAACTTATAACATACTCCTGTTCTTTTCTCTGTAGTTCCTAATATCGTAATTGCAATGTATTTGAAAATATTATCAAGTGATTATGACCCTAGTTCCCTCTATCTACGTACTCTAAAGTAATTTCCGTTTTTAGAGTCATACATCTCCTTTATGAACGTTGATATTCAGAGCCTCTTGCCAAAAATGACCGGACTTTCATGGTCCTTATCACCACTGTCGATCCGATAGATTTGGATATGGAATATTGGGGGCACGATTGATGCCCCCTTTTGTTGAGCTGAAAGAAAATCGTTACCGGATGGAATCGAACCAAACAACACCGCATTAGAAATCCATTTTTCCATGGTTTTATGCTCAGCTATGTCATTCACGAGTTATTATTACATAAAGTGCGCTTTGTTGAGAACAGAGACGTATGTAACACGCGTACGTTTCTGCTGAGAAGCACGTGATGGATATTGGACAAGTTTGACAGGTGTGTTACTGTGCACGTGCTGAATTCTGGCAGGTGTTCTGAGTAAAGCATGATTCGTACGACGCGATGTATACAAATTGTATCGGCGGCAGAGACGTTGTACAATTTTGGAGCTAAGTATAAATCGTTACCGGTACAATCGAACCAAACAACGGGAAAAGGGAGGAAGAATGATCCAAGGGATGAAGGAGAATATCGGTTTGAGATACATTTCATCTGAAGCTTCCTGTTGGCACGCTCTCTAAATTGACAAATTGTGTGGCTATTGAATCAACAAAATTCCATGATGAAAATAGTCACTTTAGCAATACGCATGATAAGCCGGATTATATCAGCATTCCCAAAGGTTCTGTACTTTGGTTCTCATTTATTGATTCTATAATGATTTGGTAAGCAGATTCATCCGCTGCTTATTTGTTAAAATTCGCCATCTGTACCAAAATAATATAATTTTAGAATATTCAAAATAATATTAAAACAAATGTCGGCATTTTTATACCTGTTACAGTAACTATAAAACGCCACATGTACTTGGGAATGCATACAACATTTCGAGCATATTTGTTACAAGTCTTTTGCTCAAATCGGAGTCTTATATCACTGATTTAAATGTATTAGTCGACAAACTTGTTGAAGTTATTTCTCGATACGTTTAAATCGTCACTGAATGCCATCTACTGGAAAGGTCGTCTGAAAACTTTTTGGAAAACTAGAAAATGAAAACGGTTTTTGTTAAGAATGATTCAATCAAACTACAATCACATAGAAATCCAACATTTAAATATATTAGATATATATATCCTTTCCATATCCTATCGTATTTATATATCATGAACACACAGAAATCGTAATGTTAAAGATATCCAACGACACTATATAATATACATATATCTTTTTAATGTAGAATAATGCGTCATAAAAACATATCTAACCAAACAGTGACTAGTGGCTTATAAGACATGATAATTAAATCTATAATGATTAGCTAAGTGTCATAGGAGGAGTGAGGAGAGGGATGGGGCAAGGGTTAGGGTGAGGATGTGGGGATCTGTTATTATACCAATCTGACAACAGTGCAGTATGCTTTATAATGACTAATTCAAATTATTAATCTACAATGTAGATTGATAAATCCTATGTATTTCGTTATGTACAAACAAGACTCACGGACGGACTGGGAAAGATGTGTAGACAGATTCTTTACAGACATACCAAATTGAAAGAAGCACGACGAGGTTGAAACTAGATTTTAAGATGTTTCAATCGACACATTGTGTATACCACACATATAACATGTAACTGGGGCGATTATTGAAAATCGGCGACATCTACTCGTAACTTCTCCAAGCACACTCTCACACACATATATGTAATACATATAGTGCGGATTATAATTTGAAGTTTTTGTGTTCTTTTAGTTACAAACATGTACTCTGTAACTGTCTCTTTATTTTCACCATATATATAGATTATATTGGTATCTCATATTCAGCCAAATATATTGCTTAATATAGGAACTATATTGTGTCCAGAATTAAAACCCATGTCCATTCCTTTGTTATATACACAAACGTATATGATATATCTATATACCGAGTAAGAATATCTTGGTCATTTTATCACAATGACCAATGAAATCGTTCGTACATAGGGACAGCCAATCAGATACATATAAAAATTGCACGTTTTGCTGCGGTGAAAAAAATTGGCGCATTTCATTATCGAAAAAATGTCAAGACGAGCTGCCTCTGTAGATAAGGTCTGTGTCAAATTTGTTACTTCTCAGCAACTTACACATGTATTACGTATATAATTATTGTAAAGATTGATATAAATGTTGTGAACTTCGTATTTTCAGCAAATTCACGTTTTGAAAGTATTGAAATGGGTTCTACAAACAGAAATATGTACAATCTGTAAAACCTTCATCAATCAAAGTCATTCACACGTAAAAGGTCGCATGGTTGATATTAATTCCATTTTCTAATCGTATCAAAATGCAAATTTTACAAACACTGGTGGAATATTCAGTATTTGCAAGTACTGCCATGTTTACCATATTTCAAGTTTCGTAATATGATTGCATTTGTTAGTTCGATTTTGAAAAGTATCATTTTGACGTTAAGTAAATAAGGAGAATAACTCGTGGCGATCATTACTGAACTGAATGATTTTTTTATAAATACATCTATACACATATATTTTATTTTTCTTGTCTTTAAATATTGATTTGATTCCAAGTCGAAATATGCTTGTATTTGTTTTATTTGCTTGATTAAAAGAAAAATTCTGGAGATTATTTATTTTTATATTATATTTTTATTATATTTTTTGAACTGGTTAAATATATACAAGTGTTAATTTCATTACTTTATAAACACATGGAATTCAGAAATGAACGGGCTAATGCTAAAATTAAATTTGGTGTGTTGTTTGAAAAGTTATTTCAATATATTTCATAATACTGAATCCAACCTTTATCTCTTAATATACACACACATATATATATACATGTAATATATACTTATATATATGTATAGTTTTGGTAAGGATCTTGAGTTGTCTCCCCTTATAAAATATTTCCATTGTTTTAATACAGAACAAAGCGTCTGTGTGAACAAAGTGATTTGATGCTGATGATGGAGGGCGATGAGCAGACTACTGACGACAACCCACGCCGAATCCAGGGTCTCTGGCCGGCGGTACCCTGGGGGCACGCTCAACGGGAAACTGGTTAGGGACAGAAGAGACGTCACGGACTCCGTAATATGTTTCTCACTTATAGCAAATCAACACCCTGAGATTAAGGGAAGTAAGTGTTAATTTTTATATCTTAAGATTTTAAGAAGCACGAAAATGTGTTAACTCCCCTGCTTATGGTTTTTTAAAAAGTATATAATGAAGTAGCCCAAGTTCTGTATTTTTTGTGTAATCTTTTTCATTGGAATTCATCAAAGTAGGAAACCGTTATTGAGAAAGGGTTAAGAAATAACAGCTTGTTTTACCCAATAAATATAAATATTGAAGTTTGTCATGTGTCTAATAAGGAACTTAAGAAATACTGTTATGAAATAAATTCCTTGCTTGATAGGACTACAAATATATTTGTTATTAAGTGTCCGTATTTGTAAGTGCTGCAGACGTCATCAGTTAAAATATTGAATTTGTTACAACAGAGTTATTTCTCTTTGTATTTTAAATATAGTACAAATACATCTGACCAAAGTTTTAAGTGTTGTTTTAAGTTTCGCCATATTGTATGTTGAAATGTGTTCTATTTCTTTTAATTATGAATTTCTTGTGATATATAGTTATTTTTTTTATTTTGATACAGGACCTTAGTAACCATATCGATAGAGTGAACAGGGACTACAAAGCTCAGTATACTGGACTTGAAGGAAGTAAGTTGCATATATTTTTCTTTATCTTAAACATTATTTTATGAAGAAGACTTTAGTGATTTAATGAGATTATCGTTTTTTGCTAAAAACCTATTGTACTAACAAAATTACAACAACAAATACTACAAATTACATTTGTGTAAGGCAAGTACCTAGTAAAACAACATTGAAGGATTAGAGTTACTTCCCTTGCAATCTACTTTCAATCATTGATATTCTATTTTTTCATTTTTAATGATGATGATTTCTTCTTATTACTAATTTCTCCCCTTCGGTTGCTTTCCTTTCATTGCCATTTACTACTTGTTTCTCTGTTTCCACTTACGTTTTTAGTTACTGCTAGTCAATTGATTCTCATTTCTTCCTATTAGTACTTGTTCCTACTTGTTACTTTACTTTCAGTTACTTTCCCGATTGTCTGTCACTACTTGTTGGTTAACTTTGTTAATTTTCCTGTATATCATGTTACTACTTGTTGCTCCACTTTCAGTTACTCCCCTTTATTGATTACTACTACTTGTTACTCAACTTTCAGTGTTTCTTTCATTTAGTGGCTGTTACTACTTGTTATTCTTTCCAGTTACTTTGCATTTCTTTATTGCTGTAAAAACTTTTTTACTCTAATTTCAGCTTATTTCCTTTACTGTCTGTACTACTTGTGAACTTTGTTACTTTCCTGTATCACATTTTACTACTTGATACTCCCCTTTCAGGTTCTTCTCTATATTGCCTGTCACTACTTGATACTGAACTTTCAGTTGTTCCTATTATTGCTCATTTTTACTTACTTTACTTTTAGTTACCTTCCTTTTATCGCCTGTTACTGCTTGTTACTCTTTCCAGTTACTTTGTTTCTCTTTATTACTGTAAGAACTTGTTACTCTAATTTTTTAGGAATAATCCATTATTGCTTGTTGCTACTCGTCGACTTTCATTCACTTCCCTTTATTGCCCGTTACTTCCTGTTACTTAGCTTTCTGATACTTTCCTATATTGCTTTTTACTACTAATTTTCCCCTTCGGTTGCGCTCCATTTATTGCCTTTTAATAATTGTTTTTCTTTCCAGTTTCTTTTTTTCTCTTAATTCTGTAAGAACTGTTTACCCTTTTTGCCTGTTACTACTAGTTGATCCACACTCAGTTACTTTCCTAATTGCATGTACTACTTGTTCCTTAACTTTGTTATTTCCTTGTATTGCATGTTACTACTTGTTAATCTCTTTTCAGTTACTACTAATTACTTGATTTTCAGTTCTTCCTATCATTGTTTGTTACTACTTGCTACTTTACTTTTAGTTACCTACATTGCTTGTTACTTTTTACTTTACTTTTAGTTTGCTTTCCTTTATTGCATATAAGTATTTGCCACTTTTTCCAGTTACTTAACTTCTCTAATCTGAAAAGACTTGTTACCATACATTCAGTAACTTTCCTTATCACTGTCAGTACTTGTAACTTGAGTTGTATGTGTTACTTTTCTTTATTGCCTGTACTATTTGTTTGTTAACTTTATTATTTTCCTGTATATCATGTTACTACTTGTTGCTCCATGTTACTCCCATTTATTGACTGTTTCTATTTGTTACTCAACAAGTTTTTCATTTATTGCCTGTTACTACTTGTGATTCGTTCCAGTTACTTTGCATATCTTTATTGCTCTAAAAACTTTACTCTGCACTTCAGGTTATTTCCTTTATTGTCTGTACTACTTTGTTTCTTGATTTTGTTACTTTGTTGTAACTACTTGATACTCCTCTTTCAGTTACTTCTCTTTCTTGGCTGGCACTACTTGTTACTTGTCTTTCAGTTCCTCCTATTATTGATTGTTACTCTTTGTTACTATATTAATTGTTACTTTCCTTTCTTGCCTGTTACTGCTTGTTACTATTTCCAGTTACATTGCTTTCATTTATTGTTGTCAGAAGTTTTTGCACTACTTTCCTTTATTGGCGGTTAATACTTGTTACTCCACTTTAAGCTTTATGTTAATTCCCTTTTTGCCTGTTGCTACTTGTAACTTTTAGTAACTTTTCTTTACTGCCTGTTACTACTTGTTACCTTACTTTCTGTTACTTTCATTGATCACATGGTATTACTTAATTAATTGTCAGTCACATTACTTTGTTGCCTGTTACTACTTGTTACTCTACTTTCAGTGTTTCCCTTTAATGAATGTTACTATTTGTTCCTTAGCTTTCAGTTATTTTCCTTTTATTACCTCTAACTAATTGCTCCACTTTCAGGTTATTTCCTTTGTCTTTACTACTTGTTCCTTAACTTCATAACTTTCCTGTATTGCATGTAACTACTTGTTACTCCACTTTCAGTTACTTTCCTCTTTTATACCTGCTGCTACTTGTAACTCCACTTTCAGCTGAGTTCATATATTTCCCACTTGTTACTGCATTTTCAGTGACATTTATTTATCAACTGTTACTACTTGATACTCTACTTTCACTCTTACTTTCTGTTGTTGCCTGTTACTACCCGTTACATTACTCTGTAACAGTAAATTACCTTTATTTCATTTTCTTTTGAATTACAGATTATATAACTAGGAAACTGATTGAAAAAAACAGGAAGAAAGTCTGAGTAAGTTTGCCTGCATGTCCCCACTGCCCCAAGAAACATGTACATCTGTTTGTATTTACTTAAATAGATTTTACATTTAACATTTTTTAATATATTGTAATCTGTATGGAAACTTAAAAAAGGAGATCATTCCATATAACTACAATTTGTTTTAGAATTTTCATCAGTGCATTATCATTGACTTCTGATCCATTAAATCAATATAAAATTACCCATTTTATTTATTGTATTTAGAGAAAAATGCCTGAAGATGTACATATTTCATTCTTGTTGGATCTTTTTTTTGACAATATCACTTTCCCCCAGCCCCACCCCTGCCCATTCTTCTTTCATCAAAATGAAGAGAAAAAGAGAAGATTGCCAAAAAACCAGTATCATTGTAAGTATTTATTGTCAATTGCTTTGATTTTATTCGATTTTTATTGTATTTTGAAATCTATGGAATAAAAGAATGGAAATGTGTGTATGTTATGTTGATTCAAAACGCGTTAATTTTTCAAGCGCCAGACACAAGACAGACTACCGTAAGTATGCAGCATGCACCTGCTATCCATTTCCACTTGACTAACATTTCTGTTCTCTCATTTAGTCTAACCATCATTTATTTGAAAGACTAGGACAGTCATTGTTTATTAAGGTAAAACAAGTAATATCCTACGACAAAACTATCATCAACATTATACTGATGATCATAACACTTTAAAGACGACTGAAATGACACCAACCGACCTATGTTCCAAAAACTGACACGACACCTACAGACCTACATACAGAGGACTGACAAGACACCTACAGATCTACATACAGAGGACTGACACGACACCTACCGACCGACTGACCGACGACAGACAAGACACCTACCGACCGACTGACATACCGACGGACAGACACGACACCTACCGACCTACGACCGAAAACTGACACGACACCTACAGACCTACGACCGAAAACTGACACGACACCTACAG
This sequence comes from Ylistrum balloti, assembly GCF_031769215.1. Classification (NCBI taxonomy): domain Eukaryota; kingdom Metazoa; phylum Mollusca; class Bivalvia; order Pectinida; family Pectinidae; genus Ylistrum; species Ylistrum balloti. Next base: position 12,963 of record NW_026782751.1, on the reverse strand, counting down.
ACCGACATACAGACCTGACACGACACCTACCGACCTACGTACCATTGGTCACGGTGACCTAGACCGACGACTGAAACGACACCTACCGACCTACGTACCCTTGGTCAGTAGGTGTCCGACCTACGTACCGACGACGACACGACTACTGCAGACCTACGTACCTTCGGTCTGTACCGACCTACGTACCGACGACTGACACGACACCAACCGACCTACGTACCGACGACTGAAACGACACCTACCAACCTATGTACAATTGGTCAGTAGGTTTCTGACCTACGTACCGACGACAGAAACGATACCTACCGACCTATGTACCATTGGTCATTAGGTGTCTTGACCTACGTACCGTGGACTGAAACGACACCTACAGACCTACGTACCGAAAACTGACACGACACCTACAGACCTACATACAGAGGACTGACACGACACCTACCGACAGACTTACCGACGACAGACACCTACCGACCTACGTACCCTTGGTCAGTACTGTCCGATCTACGTACCGACGACTGACCGACTACTGCAGACCTACGACGCCTACGACCGACTGACCGACGACCGACGACTGACCGACACCTACCAACCTATGACATTTGACTACGGACACGACAGCCTACCGACCGACTTGGCCATTAGGTGTCTTGACGACCGTGGACTGACGACACTTGACACAGTAGGTGTCGACACCTACGTACCGACCGACACGACACCTGCACCCACTACCACCGACTGTCTGACACAGACGAATTACGACGCCTACCGACCGACTGACCGACGGCGGACTCGACGCCTACCGACCGACTGACCGACGACGGACACGACGCCTTTCGACCGACTGACCGACAACTGACTCGACGCCTACCGACCGACTGACCGACTACGGACACGACGCCTACCGACCGACTGACCGATTACGGACACGACGCCTACCGACCGACTGACCGACGACGGACACGACGCCTACCGACCGACTGACCGACGACGGACACGACGCCTACCGACCGACTGACCGACTACGGACACGACGCCTACCGACCGACTGACCGGTTACGGACTCGACGCCTACCGACAGATTGACCGACGACGGACACGACGCCTACCGACCGATTGACCGACTACGGTCTTGACGCCTACCGACCGACTGACCGATTACGGACTCGATGCCTACCGATCGACTGACCGACGACGGACACGACGCCTTCCGACCGACTGACCGACGACGGACACGACGCCTACCGACCGACTGACCGACTACGGACACGACGCCTACCGACCGACTGACCGACGACGGACACGACGCCAACCGACCGACTGACCGACGACTGACACGACGCCTACCGACCGACTGACCGACTACTGACTCGACGCCTACCGACCGACTGACCGACTACGGACACGACGCCTACCGACCGACTGACCGACGACGGACACGACGCCTTGACCGACGACGGACACGACGCCTACAACTGACGACGACGTCGACGTACGACGACACGACGACTGAAGAAATAAAAGATAAAAATAAAATGACATATATCCTTATATTACTTTTAGATTGTTTACATGAATAAGTTGTGAAGATATCACCTTTTTTGAGCAACCGACCACCGACTGACACACGACGACCAACCGACTGACCGACTACTGACTCAACGCCTACCGACCGACTGACTGATGACGGACTCGACACCTACCGACCGACTACTGACTCGACGCCTACCGACCGACTGACCGACTCCGGACACGACGCTACCGACCGACTGACCGACTCCGGACACGACGCCTTTCGACCGCTTGACCGACAACTGAATCAACGCCTACCGACCGACTGACTGACGGATGACGGACACGACGCCTGACGACGGACACGACGCCTACCGACTGACCGACGACGACACGACGCCGACCGACCGACGACCGACGACCGACGCCTACCGACCGACTGACTACGGACACAACGCCTACCGACCGACTGACAGACTACTGACACGACGCCTTACGACTACCGACTGACCGACGACGGACACGACGCCTACCGACCGACTGACCGACTACGGACTCGACGCCTACCGACCGACTGACCGACTACGGACACGACGCCTACCGACTGACTGACCGACAACGGACTCGACGCCTACCGACCGACTGAGCGACTACGGACACGACGCCTACCAACCGACTGACGGACACGACGCCTACCCGACCCGACCGACGACGGACACGACGTCTACGACGGACACGACCCTTCTGACTGACTGACGACGGACACACGACGACCTACCACTGACTGACCGACGACGACGACACGACGCCTACCTGACCGACTTTGCCTACCGACGACACGACGACTGATCGACGACGACAGACGCCGACGACACTGACCGACTGACACACGACGCCTACCGACCAACTTACTAATGACGACACGACGCCAATTTACCAATGACAGACGACCAACCTACTGACTGACATACACACAACCGAGACATGACACGCTACCGACCAACATACCAACGACAGACACGGACACGACGCTATGAAGAACAGACAAGCATGAAACGTAAGACCACGTACACGACGTCAACGACACCTACCGACCTACGGACACGACGCCTTCTGATTATCAAAATTATACGGAATGAAAAAATAAAAGATAAAAATAAAATGACACATATCCTTATATTACTTTTAGATTGTTTACATGAATAAGTTGTGAAGATATCACCTTTTTTGCAGATTGTTAAGTATTAAAGTAGATTAAAATGTGAATTAAATCTTGTTTTTTTTTTTCTGTAGAAACATGGAGTAGCTAGTGATGTCATGAACCTGATCCTGTAATGTGGACACAAGCAGCAGTGACCTCATGATATTTGGGAGGACTAATTAACTGACAGTCATTGAAATACAAGAGGACCGGATACCAAGTAGAATTGTATACACATGTGTGACTCTATGGATTATATCTACCATTTTCAACATCAGTTTCGTGCAGGTTTTAATAGTAACACTGAAGAACATTTATATTCTTGATGTTACCTTGTTATATTCCAAAAGGCATCATTTCATAATTCCTTTCATAAAACAAATAAAATTATCTGTAAATTTTACCTGTTCCTTATTTGAAAAGAATGTATGTAGATCCCATAAAAATCATAGCAGCCATAAGGCATTTGTATATTTTGTTTATTAAATTTGTTAAATTCAAATTATTGTTGTTTTTTTAATTGTTTCTATTGTCATTGATTCTTTCAATCTCTACCTACTTTGCTTCCCTGCTACATTTGCTTCTATGTTGTATGTTACTGTTTGAAAAATTATTTAAAAAATACATTCATGGCTGTATAAGAAAATAACAGTTCCATGATTGTTCTAATCCAGCTAACTGCGTGAGTAGATAATGTAACAATTCCATGATTGTTCTAATCCAGCTAGCTGTATAAGTAGATAATGTAACAATTCCATGATTGTTCTAATCCAGCTAGCTGTATAGGTAGATAATGTAACAATGCCATGATTATTCTTATCCAGCTAGCTGCATAGGTAGATAATGTAACAATTCCATGATCGTTCTTATCCAGCTAGCTGTATAAGTAGATAATGTAACAATGCCATGATTGTTCTAATCCAGCTAGCTGTATAGGTAGATAATGTAACAATTCCATGATTATTCTAATCCAGCTAGCTGCATAGGTAGATAATGTAACAATTCCATGATTGTTCTAATCCAGCTAGCTGTATAGGTAGATAATGTAACAATTCCATGATTGTTCTAATCCAGCTAGCTGTATAGGTAGATAATGTAACAATTCCATGATTGTTCTAATCCAGCTAGCTGTATAAGTGGATAATGTAACAATTCCATGATTGTTCTAATCCAGCTAGCTGTATAGGTAGATAATGTAACAATGCCATGATTGTTCTAATCCAGCTAGCTGTATAGGTAGATAATGTAATAATGCCATGATTGTTCTTATCCAGCTAGCTGTATAGGTAGATATTGTAACAATTCCATGATTGTTCTAATCCAGCTAGCTGTATAGGTAGATAATGTAACAATTCCATGATTGTTCTAATCCAGCTAGCTGTATAGGTAGATAATGTAACAATTCCATGATTGTTCTAATTCAGATAGCTGTATAAATAGATAAGATGATGATTCCATGATTGTTCTAATCCAGTTAGCTGTATACGTAGATAATGTAATAATTCCATGATTGTTCTAATCCAGCTAGCTGTATAAGTAAACAATATAACAATGCCATGATTGTTCTAATCCAGCTAGCTGTATAAGTAGATAATGAATGATTGTTCTATCCAGCTAGCTGTATAGGTAGATTCAATGCCATGATTGTTCCCAGCTAGCTGTATAGGTAGATAATGTTCCATGATTGTTCTAATCCAGCTAGCTGTATAAGATAATGATAATGAACAATGATGATTGTTCTATCCAGCTAGCTGTATAGGTAGATAATGTAACAATGCCATGATTGTTCTTATCCAGCTAGCTGTATATAGATAATGTAACAATTCCATGATTGTTCTATCCATGATTGTATAGCTAGCTGCCATAGGGAGATAATGTAACAATGCCATGATTGTTCTAATCCAGCTAGCTGTATAAGTGGATAATGTAACAATTCCATGATTGTTCTAATCCAGCTAGCTGTATAGGTAGATAATGTAACAATTCCATGATTGTTCTAATCAGCTAGCTGTATAGGTAGATAATGTAACAATGACATGATTGTTCTAGTCCAGCTAGCTGTATAGGTAGATAATGTAACAATGCCATGGTTGTTCTTATCCAGCTAGCTGTATAAGTAGATAATGTAACAATTCCATGATTGTTCTAATCCAGCTAGCTGTATAAATAGATAAGATGATGATTCCATGATTGTTTTAATCAAGATAGCTGTTAGGTATATAACAACACAATTCCATGGTTGCATTAGTCCAACTAGCTGTAAAAACACTCCTCTAACATTACAATTACATGAAGGTTGGCTATGATACACTTGTACATAATTATATATACAGAAAATGTAGTAAGTTGCCATTGATTACTTCCTCAGAAACAATTATATATCATGAGGAAATGAAACTAAATTAACGAAACATCTTCAACATCCAAGAGTGTTGCTTTCAATATTAGGTGGATTGTGTACTCTTTATCTTTGGAATATGTAAAGCAAAAAGTTAACATTAGATTATTATAGCTGGTGACCAGCTTACAAAACATTTTAAGGAAGGTCCATCACATTTCATCTAGAGCAACTTGGAGGAAATTGTAAACTTCTTGCCTAATGACACAGGATGTTCAATGATAATTGGAACCACTCCAGGAACCTTGGGTCTTCCACTGAGGTGTTATAGTACCAGATGAATTTAATGATCAACTGGCAACACCACAGCGAAAAAAACTACCATATTATGACACATTACCACAAACTCACAATAATACATGTGGTACATTTCAAAATCATGTGAAGACATTACATGTAGGTAGAATTCACTACTAATACTTATTTGTAAATCAACACTAAAAATGTCAATTTTCTTCAACAGAAAAATCAAGGACAAAATTTATCACTGTGGCATAAATGAACTTGTACAATTTTTCCACATTAATTCCACTCAAAAGAACTACATACAGACTGTACCAACTTACAAATTGCAAAATGTACAAGTTCATCCACACTCAGACCACTCAAAAAGAAAATCATACAAAATCTTTAATATGATTTGTATTGTTTTAGACCATCCCCTACCCTGTGGTACACAAAGACACTACAGCATTATTTTTATCAAGATTGGAGACATAGTGACCAAAGAATCAAACAAAACCGTAGTCAGAAATTTGTTTGCAAAAATTTCAAACCATTAGTTTCTGATAGTGGCAGTGTAATCGTTAGTTTTCTGCTCTGTGTTTTAGCATTATTACAATTAAGAAAACATTTCATGCATTAATGCAATATTCATATTTACACAAATATTTGTTTTAAACAGAATGATATAATTATAATCCACAATGGTTATTTCTATATTGAAAAAAAAAATTATGACCGATATTTTTTTTCAGCAGATTTCACTTATACATTAAAATGGTAGTGTAGCCTTTCATTTAATTTCTATAGCATAAAAGCATTTCAAATGATATCTTCTCTAATACAAAACAATCAATAAAATTTAAAAATAAACTGAATTTTCAAAGAAACATAAACACACCTACACACAGCTTTGTCTTCCTATATATGTAAAATAAATTTGTGAAAGTTTTACTTGCATTTCTAAATACATTTCACATATCTTCTCATACTAATACTTCATTCCATTAAGGCTGTATTCTGCCTTACATGAATAATTAAAAGCAGATTTATCTCCCTTCTCGTCAATCTTTTGTATTGTTATTACTAATATGTCATTATTCCACATGAAATGTAATGAAGTTATTCTCACCAGTGACAGAAGTGTATAAAAGCCTTCAGACTATTTTGTACTTTTAAACACATATAGTACACATATACTACATTGTACAGCTGTCAGCACAGAATAATTTCATCCTTGAATTTTTTATGGTGCGATGGCCTGAATACATTTATTTCATTTTAACAGTTAACACGTGTACATTACTTATAAAAAAACTACCCTGAACCACTGTATTTCATACTTTCAAAAACAGCAAAGTATATCTGTTCAACATGATAATGAATCAAACATTAATTTCATAGCACAAAAGCAAACTTAAAACTGGAAAACAAACCTAGATTGTATTGTTCTGCTGAAAATGAATGTGCCCTTCACCAATTTGGTTTAGATTACTCTATTTGAAGACATGCAATGATGTCAACTTTCCCAACTGCGATCTCAGATGCACACAGAATTGGAGCCTCAGCATCAATATTAAATAGCTGAAGCTGGTTGAAGTACAATCCTGCTTGACAGACATATAGACTTTCGTTCAAGTATTGTCTGCTGTAAGTATGGAATGCTGGAATCTGATCAGTAGATGTCATAAAAAATGTCAAAAAGTGATCAGAAGTGTGAATCCCATCATCAGGACAGGACATTGGGATAACAACTGCATTAAAATTGTTCTAAAAACTATATAAAATAGCCTTTCATTATTTGATTTTGATCACCAAAACTTTATCGAGTATGCAACATGGAATTTGATGATATTATCCCATGATTATGATATAAACAGAATTTGTGAAGTTGAAGTCTCAAGATGATCTTGATGTTTGTTTGCTTGTATTTTTTATTTTTTTATTTTGACCCTTTTACCTAGACTGAGGACCACCTCTGTAAAGAGATCACCTCTACTGAGAGATCATCTGTCTGAACAGACCACTTATTAGTCCACTTCATGTTAAGTTTTAGCACTACACTGTCATAGTACTGATTCATAGTCAAAGAAAAGCTTGTAATTAAAGTAACACTAAAATACATCATATTTCCATACCTACAAGACAATTGTACACTTCACAGAATTTTGTTTCTTTGTAATGTTAACTGGACTTTGGATATGCTGGGGATTTTTTGGTTAGTCCTGAACCAAATTTAATAAAAATTTCCATAAAATTAGGAATTATATGCTCCCCACCACAAAACTTTAAAATTTGTTTATGTCTTTGTTTCATTAATTAATTTTTAATACACAATGTCACTTCAAAGTTGTGAAAAGAAAACTGTAATGGATAGTTATGAGTTATCTCCCTCTGTCAATATTGATGTTGTCAGAAACTGCAAAAGGATATCAGCTTGAAGCTATGTATTTTGAAATTTAGCAATAAAAAATGCAACATTTTACAAAAATTCTGAATTTTTAGATAGCTTCATGTTTTCTTGACATTTTTCCAAACATGTAAAATTCTTGGATATTCCCCTGTTGACGTCAAATCAAAAGAATGATTTCATTTCTATATTATTATTATTAAGTTATTATTATTCCCTTTATGTCCTCCAAGATTACATAAAAAGAATAAATACAATTAAAACACAATCAACATTAAAGAAGAGTTGTATAAATGTACAAAGCAAATCATAATAGTGTAATTGAGCAGTTTTAAATATTTGATACAGAAATCTTAAATTTACAAGTCTGAAATATTCCAAATCTTCTTTCAACATTTCACAGCTAAAATTACCCGCCAAGAAAGTATTTGCTAAGTCAAAGTCTGACAAATTATTCAACCACGTCATGAAATTTATGCCCAACTTATTAAATAAGTGACACCTTAATTCATCTCAAATATCAATATTTTTCATAGCAGTGACAATTAATATATGTGATAGTATCATCGCACAACATACCACAGTAGTGACACAATTCCTCATGTTTCAAAATGCAAGAGCTTACACATATTTTTGAAATACACTGTATATAAATATTGAGAATACTTTACTGCTAATTTCCATGAGTGATGTGTTTTAAGCTTAAGATGGATAAACTCTGAAAAAATTGTTGTCATAGAGAATGATATTACGTATGAAGAAGATAGAACCTGGATTAAGGGCCAGTTATGCATATCAAGTGAGTTACAACTACACATTTACAAAGGAGATAATTCTTATACAGTAAAAATGGTAGATGGAAAAACCTACTGCTTGCTGCTAAAGCAGTATTAATTTGAAAATTGAGGGAAAACTTTTTAATATCTAAGATGTCAAATCTTAAAATCAACAATCAAAATTCTTTAAGAAACATTTGTTATGGTATTAGATACACTTGTCTTGTCGAAAATGTTCTCCTACTTAATAAATACATGCTAAAACTAAGGGCTTTCTGAAAATTTAGTTATTTTGCCAATGCTAATTAAAGAATATCAAACATTATGATTTAATGTTGATTATCAGTAGTGAATTAGTTCATGTATTTGGTTTTTTAATAATAAATTCAAACTTTATTGATAGTCTGTTTTGAATAAAGTAAACTTTTCTGGTAGTCTGTTCTGAATAAAGTAAAACTTTAGGAACAACGTATTACGTGTATAGTGGGTGAGAAATCATATGAGAGATTACAGCGGATGCGAGGCATTATAAGGATCATATCATAACGGGCTTGAAGTATTAATATCGAAAGTCAAATTTTATGTTTGGTCGATAATGCTAATGAGAAGTGGAGATTATTGAAATAAATCTATTACATAGCCAATGGGACATTTTAAGGGAAGTCTTGTATAAGAGGAAGTGTAATCTTTGTATGGTGTAGAAATATTGAGAAGAAACTGTCAGGATGGGGCAAATAGTACAAGTAGTTAATGTGTGTATGGTATTAGGTCTCAACTTTACTAATCACTTATGGTATTAATAAAGTTTGCTAACGTGTATTTAGTTATATGAAAATTAGAACATAGTGTACTATAGACCACGTCAGTGTGTAAAACTCACAAATTCACGAAGTCTATGTATGTATTATTGTGAGTCATGGCACTTCTGAAATTAATTAAGATCTGGCACGGGAAAGTGATTCTGTAAGTCCTCTTCGCAATATTGTGTTCTTTCATTTCTGGGAGAGGGGTTCCGATATACACCCTATATAATAGTGAGAGAATTCTCGGACTCCTCATAATGTTTTATGCTTTATAAATGTCTACTTCAATTACTTTCCATGTTATAAAAGAGAGAGAGAGAGAGAGAGAGAGAGAGACAGAGAGACAGAGAGACAGAGAGACACAGAGAGACAGAGAGAGGGAGACAGAGAGAGAGAGACAGAGAGAGACAAAGAGGGAGACAGAGAGAGGGAGACAGAGAGAGAGAGACAGAGAGAGACAGAAAGAGACAGAGAGAGACAGAGAGGGAGACAGAGATAGATAGAGAGGGAGACAGAGAGAGACAGAGAGGGAGACAGAGAGAGAAAACAAGATAGAGGGGGAGGAGAGAAGGAAAGAGAGAAAACAGAAAACAAGAGAGTAGGGGAGAGTAGAGGGAGAGAGAGAGGCAGAGAGAGATACACAGACGTTTTTGGGATTGGAGACGATGTTAAAAAATATTAGATTGATATTGTTATAAGAGAGAGAGAGAGAGAGAGAGAGAGAGAGAGAGAGAGAGAGAGAGAGAGAGAGAGAGAGAGAGAGAGAGAGAGAGAGAGAGAGAGAGAGAGAGAGACAGAGAGAGAGACAGAGAGAGACAGAGGGAGACAGAGAGAGAGACAGAGAGAGAGACAGAGAGAGAGAGACAGACAGACAGACAGACAGAGAGAGAGGGAGAGAGAGAGAGAGAGAGAGAGAGAGAGAGAGAGAGAGAGAGAGAGAGAGAGAGAGAGAGAGAGAGAGAGAGAGAGAGAGAGAGAGAGACACAGAGAGAGAGACAGAGAGAGACAGAGAGAGAGAGAGAGAGAGAGAGAGAGAGAGGGAGAGACAGACAGAGAGAGAGAGAGAGAGAGAGAGAGAGACAGAGAGAGAGACAGAGAGGGAGACACAGAGAGAGACAGTAGGGGAGAGTAGAGGGGAGAGTAGAGGGAGAGAGAGAGGCAGAGAGAGATACACAGACGTTTTTGGGATTGGAGACGATGTAAAAAATATTAGATTGATATTGTTATAAAAGAGAGAGAGAGAGAGAGAGAGAGAGAGAGAGAGAGAGAGAGAGAGAGAGAGAGAGAGAGAGACAGAGAGAGAGAGAGAGAGAGACAGAGAGAGAGAGAGACAGACAGACAGAGGCAGAGAGACAGAGAGAGAGAGAGAGAGAGAGAGACAGAGAGAGAGACAGAGAGGGAGACAGAGAGGGAGACAGAGAGAGAGACAGAGAGGGAGACACAGAGAGAGACAGAGAGAGACAGAGAGGGAGACAGACAGAGAGAGAGAGAGAGAGACAGAGAGAGACAGAGAGAGAGAGAGAGAGAGAGAGAGAGAGAGAGAGAGAGAGAGAGAGAGAGAGAGAGAGAGAGAGAGAGAGAGAGAGAGAGAGAGAGAGAGAGAGAGAGAGAGAGAGAGAGAGAGAGAGAGAGACAGAGAGGGAGACAGAGAGAGACAGACAGAGAGAGTGACAGAGAGAGAGGGAGACAGAGAGAGAAAACAAGATAGAGGGGGAGGAGAGAAGGAAAGAGAGAAAACAGAAAACAAGAGAGAGAAGGGGAGAGTAGAGGGAGAGAGAGAGGCAGAGAGAGATACACAGACGTTTTTGGGATTGGAGACGATGTAAAAAATATTAGATTGATATTTTACACATCATTTCACATCTGAAACAACCAACGATATAATTGTTTCATATTTAAATGTTTCCTTTCGAAACAAAATAGAAAATAGAAAAACACCATGTAATCTCTCTCAAAAAAGGAATGATATGAGTATTCGATGCAAGAGCTTTGCATCTGAGAGCAGGGATCTTATCACTGTGCTACTGTTACGTTATTGATACTAGACTTATTAATTGTAGAGTTTGAAATGTCGATGTTTCTTTCAAAAAAGAAAATTGAATGCTGTTTGTCTGTTAAAGTTATTACTAATAGAATTTACACTGACAGTTTAACACAATGGAGAAACGTCCAGTGTCTTTCGATCAGTTTGGATTTGCCTTAGTCCCTTGATATCACTGATGAGAGGAATAAGGGCGAAACTGTTGTAAGGTGCAGTTTAATTCATTACTTGGCGCTACTGTATCTAACGTTTGAAGGCTTCCTTTTGGAGGAGACAAACCCCACCATCCACCCTTTTGTGTATTTCTTATATATGTTCTGTAAAGAAGTCTGTGTTTGTAAACACTCATTTGCATACATGGTGCTGTTTCACTTAAAATTCAATGCAACCAATAAAACCAAACCTACCTTGAGGTATTTTTGTTTATAATAACCATTTGGTTTACTTTACGTAGCAATAATTTTACGAAAAAAAACTGAAATACGGAGAGATTTTGAAGCTATTGGGTACTGGTGTAGCGGATCTGTTTCACAAACGTTCAATATACGTTACCTATACCGTGATACACAAAGGGCATCAGGTAAAAATATTAAATAAGATTATTTAAACGGAGGTGAGGACCGAAATTTAATTTCACAATTTACAAAATGTGATACCCGACATTACTTCAATATCTGATTTCGTTGGTATTCTTAAATTAGTGTGCTTTGAAGTGAATAGATTTTGAAATACCGCGTTTAAGTTTTTTCCTTTTGTATATGTAGAATACAAAAGCGAGATAAGAACACGTCTTCATGAAGAAGTCAAGTGTGACTTTGCTGGCAAGCCTGGGCGTCACGTGAGCAAAGCTCCCGAAAATGGTGTTCTACTTATACCCTTTCCTAGTCGCTTTTATGAATGTGGCCATAGCATGTCCGTTACGGTCTGCTGAGTTTATGTACACTCCTGGGGATCTACAGGAAATATGCAATTCCATAATTGCCAATCTTTTAACACGTTTATTTATTTTTTAATCGACTATCGTAAATTGCAAACAGTCAATATGCTGTATGATCCAGGGACCCTTATTACGAATGCCAGGGTTTGGTCATTCAGACTGGTTTATTTAGACATGTATAACGTAACGTCGAGAAATTGGCGATCGTGACAGGTATTTGTTTGGCTAACACAGGTAGATTTCTCGGACAGTTGAAGAAAATCATTATAGATCTAGTTTCGAATAAAACGTTATAATGGTTTTAAAACATCCGTTTGATTTAAACATATTTAATTCCAAATACAACTAATCACAATATTTTTCTTCAAAATACATCATAAATACAAGCAATAAATCGATAGGGCAATTTACGCAACTTATTGAGAGAGAGAGAGAGAGAGAGAGAGAGAGAGAGAGAGAGAGAGAGAGAGAGAGAGAGAGAGAGAGAGAGAGACAGAGAGAGAGAGAGAGAGAGAGAGAGAGAGAGAGAGAGAGACAGAGAGGGAGGGAGACAGAGTGAGAGACAGAGAGAGACAGAGAGGGAGACAGAGAGAGACAGACAGAGAGAGTGACAGAGAGAGAGGGAGACAGAGAGAGAGACAGAGAGAGACAGAGAGGGAGACAGAG